>NC_057804.1:345119023-345419023 GCF_018294505.1 Triticum aestivum
GTGATGATGCAACGAAGGATAATCCCCTCGTTAAGCCACCAAAGCAGCACCGTAGGCGCCGCTCTAAATCCCGCCACAGCAAAAACAGCGACAACAGCACAAGAAAGAATAATAACCCGGTCGACTTCAAAGAAAACGACGACCCCATGAACCCTGCGATGGAGCAGGATGAGCCAGGGGACGGTGAACATAGTCCGGAACCGATGTCAGATGATGCCGATCCCGAGGGTAAAATTCACCAACTTGCCTCTGGAGAGGAGAACAGTTCGGACGATGATGCACTCATCATCCCAGAAAACACTTGGAACAAGAGAACCTCCACAGAAGGCTTATTGCCACCGCGAGGAGCCTAAAGAAGCAGAAGTAAAGGCTTAAAGCCGTGCAGGATACGCTCAACCACAGGTGGAACAAATTGCTCGACACTGGAGAGAAATACAGTGCCGATTGCCACACAAAGAGCTATCCAAAGCGCAAGCTGCTGCCTAAATTCGACGATGAGGCCATAGAGCCCATTCAGCCGAAAACGATCGATCAGCCGGACCAACCACCCCGTGGCTGCGACAAGACGACTAATGATGCCGCACACAAGTCAGCACACGATTTACATGAGCTCCTAGACAAAGTCTGGTATGGCCAGGTCCATCTATGGATCTAGGAAGCGCGCTTCAGCACAGGACGAGAGCTACCAAAATGATCACATTGATCGAATACCAACTAGGAATCAGCACCGAACACAACAACTATCGACAGCATGCCACGACATGTCCAAATACAAGGGTGCCGCACACCCCCTGTGCTTCACCGATGAGGTGCTGGACCATGAATTTCCGGAAGGATTTAAACCCATGAATATAGAGGCATACGACGGAATGACAGGCCCTAGGGTCTAGATTGAGGACTTCAGCCTTCACACCCACATGGCTCGCGGAGATGATCTCCATGCCATTAAATACCTACCCCTCAAGTTGAAAGGACCAGCTCGGCACTGGTTGAAAAGCCTTCCTGAAAACTCAATAAGAAGTTGGGAAGAACTTGAGGATGCTTTTAGGGCCAATTTTCAAGGGACCTATGTCCGACCTCCGGATGTAGACGACTTAAGTCACACAATTCAACAGCTCGGAGAGTTAGCCCGAAAACTTTGGAACAAATTTCTTACTAAGAAGAATCAAATCGTCGACTGCCCGGATGCCGAAGCCTTAGCGGCCTTCAAGCACAGTATCCGGGACGAATGGCTTGCCAGACACCTAGGCCAGGAAAAACCGAGAACAATGGCAGCCTTAACAAGCCTTATGACTCGCTTTTGCATGGGCGAGGACAGTTGGCTGGCCCATAGCGGCACCAGCGACCCAAGTACATCCGAAGTTAGGGATGGCAATTGGAAGCCACGACGCAATAAAAGTAAGCGTCAAAACAATGAAGACACCCCAGTCAACGCCGGATTTAGGGGCTCTCAACCCAGTCAACGGAAGAAGCCATTTAAAGGCAGCAGAGATGGACCATCCAGCCTAAACAAGATTCTAGACAAATTATGTCAGATTCATGGCACCCCCGAAAAACCTGCAAATCACACTCATAGAGAATGCTGGGTTTTCAAGCAGGCCGGCAAGCTAAATGCCGAACACAAGGGACGGGAGACGCCAAGCGGAGACGAGGATGAGCCTCGCCAGCCGAACACTGGGGGACAGAAAAAATTCCCACCAGAAGTCAAAACAGTGAATATGATCTATGCAACTCACATTCCAAAGAGTAGGCGCAAACGCACACTCCGAGACGTATATGCTGCGGAGCCCGTCGCCCCCAAATTCAATCCCTGGTCGGCCTGCCCGATCACCTTTGATCGCAGGGATCATCCGACTAGTATCCGATACGGAGGATCGGCTGCCTTGGTGCTTGACCCAATAATTGATGGATACCATCTCAGCCGAGTCCTTATGGACCGCGACAGTAGTCTAAACCTGATATATCAGGACACTATCCGCAAAATGGGGATAGACCCGTCAAGAGTCAGCCAAAGCAATACTACCTTTAAAGGAGTGATACCAGGCGTCGAGGCCCGCTGTACGGGTTCTCTAGTACTAGAGGTTGTATTCGGTTCTCCCGACAACTTCAGAAGCGAAGAACTAATCTTCGACATCGCTCCATTCCGAAGCGGCTATCACGCACTACTCGGAAGAACGTCCTTTGCTCGTTTTAATGCAGTACCACACTACGCCTACCTTAAACTTAAGATGCCCTGTCCACGCGGCGTCATCACAGTTAGCGGAAATACAGAGCGTTCCTTACGCGCGGAAGTATATGTGGCGGCTCTAGCAGCCGAACATTGAGTGGCCCCTCCTACAAGAATAAACGATTGTCAAGACCACGAACACGGTTAGACGAGTCTGACGCTCCACCAGATATAACATCCCAGATAAACCTGAGCTGGGGATACCCCCATAAGTGGTGTTAGGGGCTGCTCGCAAAAAAAGGAAGCCCATAGTTTGGCTCGACCCTATTAGTATAATAGCATATTGCATTTTCATTCAGATTAACCAACTCTTCGCACGAAGTCTTTCACCTGGGTTTCCCCCTTTTTATAGATGATCATCGTGCTACACCCTTCCAGGATACGGCACAACGGAGATAAAGGCGCAGACGTGCAGCAGGGCCCCGCTCAAAGGTTTCTCTTTAGATTAAGACCCTGCGTAAACCTTTTTTAATGTCTCTTGTTGCTTCCTCCCCTCCGGACACTTAACACAACGAGGAGCGATACTGGCATTCTTGACACTTCGTCACGCCAGACTAATGCATGTACCTAGAAACACATGGCTCATTATCGAGGGCATTATTCAGCCCAGTATATGTTGTGAAGTCTAAATACCTTAGGTAGTGTTCGGCGTCGCGAGTTTGGCCTTATATGCATCAGCTTCGAATCATGTCTTTGGTCAAATGTTGGGTTTTCTCGACTCCCATGTTTTGCTACCTTACGTTCTGCTCTATCGGCTCAGGCGGTACCGAGAGAACTACTGCGATTGTGCCCTGGTTCATCTGGATGAGCACCTCGGTAGAGAAAGCCGAAAACTGACTATCATGATACAGCGCGAGACTGGTCAACCACTCGATGACTCAGCGGAATCTTTGTGATTCCTCTGCATTAACAAAGGACCGGTTTCCCGGTCATGTACATACGCGCACCATATTCTGATGAACGCGGAAGTACCAGGGGCTATATAGTAGCCCCACCGTCAAACTCCTATGGCTAAGTGAAAGTGTTAAAGCTATATAGTCCGATTGCCTGGTTCGCCGTGCTATCACCTCCTTAACGGACCAAGACGTTGGATCAAGTGTGACTATGCATTTTCTCGAACACCCCCGCATTATATGTGTGGGGGCTGAAGCTGACGACTGCAAACATTTAGGTTATATACATACATAAACGGCCGCACAGGAGGCACTATAATACTTTCATGCAAAAGTCTGAACACAGCCTTTATAATCAAAATAGCATTGTTTTTACAATGGAGATACATGTCACTAGAACATGGCACTCTTCGAGCACTGGGCCTCTATTAAACGGGCGCCTTCTAGGACTTCTTCAAAATAGTGCTCGGCTGGGTCCTGGCCTCCCGTCGGACCCCGGGTTGCAATAGTGGTGGTTTCCATCCCTGCCCAGTATGTTTTAACACGGGCAAGAGCCATCCGCGCACCCTCTATGCACGCCGACCTCTTCACGGCGTCGATATGCGACACAGCACCAAGGAATTGTTGCACTAATCCAAAATAATTGTCCGGCCTTGGTCCCTGTGGCCAAAGATGATCCACAACAGACCTCATAGCAAGTCCGGACAACCTATGGAGCTCGGCCCATGCAGCCGTCCTTTCATTCAATGGCAGCGGACGCGTCGGGGCACTGAACTGCGACCAGAATAACCTTTCAACCTTATGGTCTTTCCGATCTTTGTAAAACTTGGTCGCGTCAGCAGCACTCTTTGCCAGGTCTGCATACTCGTCCACAACACTCCACAACTGATCTAGAGGGGCATACTTTGGATCTCCGAACTTCATCCGCAACAAATAGGGCCTCCCAGCAGTGATATCTCCGGCCTCACGAAGCTCCTCCCTTATCCCTCTCATTTCAGACCGGATTTCCTTGGCTGCCTCCAGGGCCTTCCTCAGGTCAGCCGCTTTTGCTTGGTTTTCCTTTTCAAGGAGCTCATGGCGGTCGGCGGCATCTTTCAACTCAGCAACCATCTGGGCTATCTTTTCTTCGCTCTGGCGATGAGCAGCCTGTTCGGCTCTTAACTCTTCGACCGCCTTCAGAGCGGCCGCATCACTTATTCGGGCTTGCTCCTTGGCTCGAGCAAGCTCCGCCCGAAGGGTCTCCACGGCAGCAGCTCCATCTGCAGTCACAGCATATTATAGATACTAGCATCATGCTCCTATTAATTATTTGCTGACAAGTTAAACATACATACCCTAGGCCTCGTCAAGCTCCTTGTTAACAAGCGTGATGTCGGCATTAGCCACGTCAAGCTGCCGCTTCAGTTCAGCAAAATCAGCAGTCCGGTCAGCCGTCGGACCCTCAGCCGCCTGCACATAAAGCAGCATGATTATTACCAGAGATTATGACCCTTTGTTTGCCACCTTTGGATGGCAACCAGAGTCTCAGGGACTACTATCTATACAGAGCACACCTAGCATGTGCGGTACCGTCAAAAAAACATTTTTTGCGTACCTCAAAGCCTCTCAGCAGACTCGTAAAAGCTTCATTCAAACTGCTTTTGGCGGATGAAATCCTCTCAACCACCGTACCCATTAAGGCACAATGTGTCTCTGAGATGGCCGCTCCCTCCAAAACACCCATCAGTGTGTCCGACTATGTGCCGGACAATCCCGGACTCCTCCTGAAGCTCTCCTTGGGACCCGGATATTTCAGACTATGGGTAGCCGAAGTGTCAACTTCTGGCCATGGCAGATCAGGATAAATCCTCCGTGACGACACCTCGGGGTCGTCCGCCCCATGTGGCAGGGATGCAGGAGGAGACGTTTCACTCTCCATCATCTCCGGAAGAAGATCCCCCGAAGATGAACTTTGTGGAGAAGGGCTACGAGCCGGACTGCAACAAATATGTCTCGGTTATTATTCTTAGAGACAAAACAGGATACACTTACCAAAGTACCTTTTTCACTTACAGCTCGGTTGAGGGCTGGCCCCCTTGCGGGCGCTGTACAGTAAGTACGCCCTCTGGGGCAGGGGCCCCAGGAGAGGGTTTCTTCCCTCGCTTGGAAACCTCCGTTTCCAAGTCTTCAGAGGCAGCCCTTTTCTTACCGTGAGGAGAGGGGGTCTCAGATTAACCTCCCCGATTATCCTCCTTCGTGGAGGCACTTACTCCCCCGATTTGGATGTGTAAGGTATGAAGCCCATCGGTGGCTTCTCTATTGCCCCCCCTCATCTTCTCCTGATGGCACCTGGTATGGTGCACGCTCAAGCATCCTGATCAATAGAGGATCCGGCGAGCCTTCGGGAAGAGGGGCCGAACAACTGATCCTCTCCGGCTTCCTTATCTAGTCCTGACATAGAGCAATTTTTCAAAATGATGCTATAACAAACATAAGGGATGGTGTGTTCGATAGCGGAATTACTTACTTGGGTATCCAGACGGTTGCAGTTGAGACCCACGTCCTCGGTGGTATCCGACACTTTATCCGTGATCCGAAGAAGGACCCATACATCTCTTTGAGCATCATGCTGAAGAATTTTTGAATGGTTCACGGTCGTTCCCCTTGAGCAGGCAGGACCCAAATGGTTCGCGGACCCACATACGAAGAGGCCGACATTGGCAGGGCAGGACCCGACGAACCAGCATTACTTGCATTATCTTGACAAGACTGACATCCTTCTTATGAAGGTCTCGGATGCGGCTTTGCAATGTCAGCACGTCATTAACTGGTCCCCAGTCCAGCCCCTTGTTGACCCATGATGCCAGCTGCAGCGGAGGGCCCGAGCGGAACGCTGGAGCGGCTGCCCACTTTGTACCTTGGGGAGCTGTGATGTAAAACCACTCCCGTTGCCATAAATCAGAAGTTTCTGTGAAGGAACCCTTTGGCCATGGGGCATTAGCGCCTTTGCTTATTATAGCGCCTTCGCACTCCGCATGACGCCCATCGATCACCTTCGGCCTCACATTGAAAGTCTTGAGCCATAGGTCGAAGTGGGGGGTGATGTGGAGGAAGGCTTCACACACGAAGATAAACGACGAGATGTGAAGGATGGAGTCCGGAGCTAGATCGTGGAAATCTAGCCCGTAGTAGAACATGAGCCCTCTCATGAAGGGATTGAGACTAAAACCTAGCCCTCGGAGGAAGTGGGAAATAAATACAACACTCTCATTGGGTTCGGGAGTGGGGATGACCTGCCCTTGAGCAGGCAGCCTATGCGGGATTTCGGCGGTGAGATACCTGGCCTCCCTAAGCTTCTTGATGTCCTCCTATGTGACAGAGGAGGCCATCCACCTGCCTTGAAGGTTGGATCTGGACATGTTGAAGGTTTGAAGTGCCTACCTTGAGCCTTGGGTGTTGGAACTCGAGGTGCGGGAGGAGGAGGATCGAGCATGGGAAGAAAAGGACATGCCTTGGCCCCCATATAAAGAGGACGAATATCAAGCGTCCCCCGCGTGACCGTTTGGGACTTGCCTAAAATCGAGGAGTCATATTAAACACACACGGTTGGGTTACCCACACCTGTATTGATGAGAATCCCATGATAACGGGAACACGATCTCTCCTTCGACAAGACGTGCCAACAAAACTGCCTCGCAGCACGTGTAGCGGCTGGTGGTGAAAAACGGCTCAAATAAAGACAGGGACATGGCGTGACGTCACTCCGTGAAAAGTTGTCAGCAAATTAGATTTGTGGAATATTGTGCTCTCTACGATGGTATCTGCAATTTGTTTTGCAGAGCCGGACACGATTATTGTGTTAGAAATCTTCTATGGAGTATTCGGAGAAGGAACCCGCCTTGAAATGCCGAAGACAATCTGCGCGCCGGACTCATCGTCATTGAAGCCTGGTTCATGGGCTACTGAGGGAGTCCTGGATTAAGGAGTCCTCGGATAGCCGGACTATATACTTTAGCCGAACTGTTGGACTATGAAGATACAAGATTGAAGACTTCATCCCGTGTCCGGATGGGACTCTCCTTTGCGTGGAAGGCAAGCTTGGCAATTCAGATATGTAGATTTCCTTCTCTGTAACCGACTCTGTGTAACCCTAGCCCCCTCCGGTGTCTATATAAACCGGAGGGTTTAGTCCGTAGGACAACGACAATCATAAACATAGGCTAGCTTCTAGGGTTTAGCCGCTACGATCTTGTGGTAGATCAACTCTTGTAATACTCATATCATCAAGATCAATCAAGTAGGAAGTAGGGTATTACCTCCATCGAGAGGGCCCAAACCTAGGTAAAACGTCGTGACCCTGCCTCCTGTTACCATTAGCCTTAAACGCACAGTTCGGGACCCCCTACCCGAGATCCGCCGGTTTTGACACCGACAATCACCCTTGACGAAATCACATCTATGATGCACGATTTATCGTGATGGAAGTGGACGCTTCTGTGATGATAATTTTTGTAATGTCATGGAACACTTCTACGACAACACAGGTATGACTATCTTGATTCTGTCATAAAATCGTCATGGATGTACATGCATGACAAAAAAGGTGACCTACTGTGACAAACATGTATCATCACGGAAGTGTATTATTTTGTAGTGAGATGTACTACCTGTCCACTTTAAAATTGGCCACTGTGAGATACCTTCCCGCCTACGTTCTGGGGAAGAGGACAGAGGCCACTATAAATATAGGTTAGCCACCACTTTAGAAGGGGTCGAATCATTCTCTCACCCCCGACCCTCATGAGGTTGTTCATCCCTTGTACTAGTTCATCCTCAGCCCCTCGTGAGGTCAATCCACCACAAAGCAGGAGTAGGGTCTTACACCGCTAGGTGGCCCGAACCTGGGTAAACTGCCGTGTCCATCTTCTTCCTTGTTCATGTGAATCGAGCTAAGCCCCAGAGTTGGTAGGCTGCATAGGTTGAGTTCTTCGCACATGCCCCAGAGTTCGACCCTTTCTTGGGTCTGTGGAGCCTTGAATCCGACATTTGGCATGTCAAGTAGGGGCATATCGAAGCCCCGCCTCTCCACCAACCGCGTTCCATCTTTGCTTGGCCATGACGAGATCCGAATGGGCCCACACGGAGCGGTGGGCTATGCACTCCGATCGGACGACACCTTCCCACCGCGGTGTTCCTCGTCGTGCCCCGTCTTCATGGACGCACCATCGCCAATGACGAGGTTCATCGCCACCCCACCGCGCCCGCCGAAGGCTGACAGGCGTGTGAGCCGTACTCCTCGCGGTGCGTGAATTAATGCACTACCGCCCTGCTAAAGGTGATCGTGCTGCTTGGATTGACAGGGTCACTGAGCTTCACGACATTGCTTGCAGGGGTGCGGGCCTCCCCTGTACACCGCCTATACCTCGACCCTTGCTGCAGACCCGGGTGTGCCCTTCCTACGTCTCTGTAGGAAAAGCACTCGGAGGGCCGGTCAGTGGAAAGAAGGTGAGTGAGGTTCTCCCCCGAGTGCCAGGCGGCATAAGCGGCCCCCTGTGGAGCATGTCACGGCGGGCCGCCACCTGGCCATCATGACGCGACGGCAAGGCGGTGGCCATCAAGTTTAAGGAGCCCGCGGGCCAGCGAAAAGCAAGCTATCACTGGTATGGCCCCCATGATCGAGAGGCCTATCGATGCCCGAGGGCTGCATGCAGGGCCTTAATCGCCGAGACATATGCTTTCAGAACGTCCCTTTTCCTAACTTTAGAGTAGGAGACTTGTGCCCGATATAATGCCCGTGTGACAGGAGGAAGATTGTGCTTGCGGGGGAACACCTAGCAAGGTGGCACCTCGGACCAGGAAGGGGCCCCGAAGGCTCGAGGGGCCCATGAGCCCAGGGAGCCTCACAAGGGCCCCAAGGGCTCGGGATGCCAAAGGGCTCAAGAGGAGCCTGAAAACGGGCATTGCGAGCCGACTGGGTGGCCACAACCAACATGGTGGCGAATCATGCCGCCGGCTAGCGGTTTCCAGTTTGGGGCCCTGCCCAGGGCTGCTGGCGCACAGGTGCGCCGGTGCATGGCCCGGGGCAAGGTTCGGGGTCCCCGACAGGGAAACAGGCGACTGCCTAACGCCAACCCAAGTCTCCGCCTGTGTGACACTCTCACGTAATAATGAGTGGGGCTGTACACGCCCCGGAGTCTCCTGAGCGCTGGCCCTGAGCCTCACATGGGCTCCTACCCACATCCCAATGGAAGCCCCATGCTCCGCGCTGGTGGACGACATGGTCCCCCAATGACTATACCCACATTCAGTGGAAGCCCCATGCTCCGCGCTGGCGGACGAAACGGTCCCCCAATGACTATGCCCACACCTAGTGGAAGCCCCATGCTCCATGCTGCCTGGAAGATTAGAAGACTAGCATAGGTGTCGATCGCGACTGTTCTTGGCTTTTTCTTTTAATAGAATTTGCTACTGCTTGGAGTAAAGTTGCAGCCCTTGCGTTTTGTTGAAAAGGGGGGGTGTTCCTGGTTTTTATTTTTTCTTCTAACTGTATTCCCTTCGCTGGTTTCCGTCTTTGCACCTGTGGCTCACTCCGTTGCACCCTGTGAGCGGTGGCTGGGCATGGTGCATATGCTTGGGTCGCCCGGCGGCGCTAAAGACGCCCTAAGGGCCCAGTCCACAACAGTAGTGGCCTTGCCCAGGTGCACACCTCTCTAGGCCCTCGCGCGGCGCTCTCGAGCGAGTGGGTAGGCATGCACTGCCCGGGGCTCTCGACAGGTGCTCGCTTTTGGATATTGAATCAGGCACCGCGGCCAGGTATGACAATGATGGCCACCCCTACCAAGGGGTCGCGAGTGCGCGAAAAGTAAAAAGAGGGGCGACATAGGGAGTGGAAATACCACTCAATACATCACAGAGAAAGTTCTTCCAAAAATGCTTTCACATCCCCGTGGGGTCACATTCAAAGTCTTTATAGGATAATAGGGAAATGCAAGCCTAGCGAGATGCGCTATCATCCTGTTCGTTGCCATCATTGTCATCGTCAGTTCCGGCCTCTTCGACCGCGGGCGCTGTCAGTGTCAAAACCGACGGATCTCGGGTAGGGGGTCCCGAACTGTGCGTCTAAGGCTAATGGTAACAGGAGGCGGGGGACACAATGTTTACCCAGGTTCGGGCCCTCTCTATGGAGGTAATACCCTACTTCCTGCTTGATTGATCTTGATGAATATGAGTATTACAAGAGTTGATCTACCACGAGATCGTAATGGCTAAAACCCTAGAAGTCTAGCCTATGAGGTTATGATTGTTGTGGCTAAACCTAGAAGTCTAAACCCTTCGGTTTATATAGACACCAGGGGGACTAGGGTTGTACAAAGTCAGTTACAGAGAAAGGAATCTACATATCCGAATCGCCAAGCAATGGAGAGTCCCATCCGGACACGAGACGAAGTATTCTATCTTGTATCTTCATAGTCCAACAATTCGGCCAAAGTATATAGTCCGACTGTCCGAGGAACCCTTAGTCCAGGACTCCCTCAGTAGCCCCTGAACCAGGCTTCAATGACGATGAGTCCGGCGTGCAGATTGTCTTCGACATTGCAAGGCGGGTCCCTTCTCCGAATACTTCAAAGTAGATCTCAAACACAAGAATCGTGTCTGGCTCTGCAAAACAAGTTCAACAAACCACCATAGAGAGTATAATATTTATGAGTCCAATTTGCTGACAATTTTGGTAGCACGGCATTACGTCATTACCCGGCCATTATTTTAAACTATTTTCTAGCCTGCTACCCCACGTTTCAGGAGGCGGTTTTTATCGGCACCTCTTGTCAAAGCAGAGATCGTGTCCCCTTATTGCGAGATTTTCATCAACACAGGCGTGGGTAACCCAACCGTCCTATTGGCATGATTCCTTGGGAATAGGCATGTTTTAAGGCCACGAGGGGACGCTTGATATCCGTCGCCTTTATAAAGGGGTTAAGGCCTGTCCTTTTTCTTCCATGCTGGTTCTTTCCTCCACCCCACCTCAAATTCCAACACCCAAGGGTTAATCAAGTCGCTTCGAGCTTCTAGCCATGTCCAGACCCGGCCTTCAGGGCCGGTGGATGGCATGTTCTATCACAAAGGAAGACATCTCGAAGCTCAGGGAGGCAAGATACTTGACTGCGGAAATCTACCACAGGCTTCCTGCTCAAGAGCAGGTTATTCCTACTCCCAGATCCAATGAGAGGGTCGTGTTCATCTCTCACCCTTCGAGGGCTTGGGTTTGCTCTCCATCCCTTTGTTCGAGGGGTTATGTTTTAGTACGGGCTAGATTTCCACGATCAAGCCCCAGACTCCTTCCTCCATGCCAAGGTGTTCATCACCACGTGCGAGGCCTTCCTCCGTATTTCCCCACACTTTGTCTTATGGCTTAAGACCTTTAACATGAAACCGAAGGTAATCAACGGGAAACAAGCGGAGTGCGGAGGCGCTTCAATAAGCAAGCTTATCAACTCCACTTGGCCAAAGGGCTCCTTCACAAAATCTTCTGACTTATGGCAGCGGGAGTGGTTTTAGATCACCGAACCCCGCGGTAAAAAGCGAGCATCCACACCTGCATTTCGGTTTGACCCTCCACCACAGCTCGCATCATGGATTAACATGGGGCTGGACTGGGGATCTACTAATGAAGTGCAGACGCTGCAAAGCCATATTCGGAGCCTCATTGAGAAGGACACCGGTCTCATCAACGTAATATAAGTAATGCTAGTCCGTCGGATCCTACCCTGTTAGTGATGCCCTCTCTGCATGTGTGAGTTTAATCCGGAATGTCCATGGACCCTTTAGCACCTCTCTGGCACGATGCTCAGAGAGATGTGGAAATTGTTCTTTGGCGCATGAAAACAGTGGCCAGATACTACAGAAGACATTGGTCTTGACTGCAACCATCCTGATACTCCGGTAAGTACTCGGCCCCGAACATGGCTTAGTCAAATTATTCATGACATTGTGCTGATAAAACTCTATTCGGCTAGCGCTGGCTAAAGAACACGGAGAGAATCAGGTGTTCGGCCCCACTTCCCGAAGACACTGTCGATCTGTTATTAACAAGGATGCTGGCTCCGGCGCCATAGCAAGTGCCGGCGAGGGAAGATAAGGAGGAGGACGAAGAGGCCCAAGGCGACTTCCACTCTGGAGGCACACCAGGCAATTTGTCCGGGGAGATTAGAACTTCCACTTCCAACAGTGGAAGGGAAGGGTGAACTTACATCCCTTCTTCCTGTGGGAAGAAAAGGGACGCATCCGAAGACTCAGAAAGAGAAGCTTCTAAGCGGGGGAAGGTATCCCAGTCGGGGGATGCTGCTAACACGCAGTCAACCCGTAAAGAGAGGCCCTTAGCCGAATCATATGTCAAATAGGGTGATTTTAAACATGTCCCGTTCTTTCCTGTCTATAAGGGTAACATTTTAAACACATGTTTGCAGTGCGGCACGCAGCCCTCCTCAAGAGTCTTCCTCTTCGGGAGATCTACTTCCGGAGATGATGGAGAGCGAGATGCCTCCATAGATCTCCCTGCCCGATAAGGCAGACGACACCAAGGTGTTGTCCCGGAGAATCTTTCCCGATCTGTGAGTGGCGCAAGGGGCAGTGAAGACCGGGGCCGAAGGTAATTCTTTGGCCGCCCAAGGTCTGTGGCGTGTGGCCCCTATAGGGAACAACAAAAGTCTCGGACTATCGAATGTCCAAGAGACAACGCTACCTGTTCTGGATCCGGCGGTGCCGGATACATTAATGGACATATTGCAACATGCCTCCGTCTTAGAGCATCATCGTACCTTGATGGGTACGGTGTTTGAAAGAATTTGGTCCGTGAAAAGCGGATTGAATGAAACCTTTTCTAGCCTACTAAGAGGCTTCGAGGTACGTAGTGTAATTTCAATTATATTGTAAATGCAAATTGCACCTGTGTATATATAGTAGCCCCTGAGACTCTGGTTGACATCCAAAGGGATGCGATCAGAGGATCAAAAATATATGCTCAGGAAATGATCTGTCTAATTGAAGCACAGGTTGTTACATCCGTGGCGACTGCCCAAGCTACCGAGGTAGCACATCTGAAGCAGAAGGTTGATGTGGCGGATGATGACATCACACTTATTAACAGGCGGCTCGACGAGGCGCATGGTATGCCTTTGGGGCTTCAATACATGCTAGTATTATAAAATGGGTGTGATACTGACTATTTGTATATGCATAACTGCATATAGTGCCGTCGCAATTGAAACCCTTCGGGCGGAACTTGCCCGGGCCAAGGAGCAAACCAGGATGAGCAATGCGGCTGCCGAAAAGGTAGCCGCCAAATTAAAAGTCAAGCAGACTACTCGGCGTTAGTGCGAGGAGATGATATCTACCATGGAACTTGAGCTGAAGAATGCCACTAGCCGATGCTAAGTTCTTGAGGAAGATAACAAAGCCAAAGCAGCCTATCTTGACAAGGCCTTACAAGAGGCGAAGGAGGCTCGGTCTAGGTCTAGAGCAGCTCGGGAGGAGATCCGTCAAGCTGGGGAGATCGCGGCTGGTAAGCCCTTTTGATGAGGACATCAATACCATTGTTACACCCACAGCCCCTGCTGCTATACATACTGGACCAATTACTAGAGCTCGCGCACGCCAACTAAATTACCAGGTACTTTCATTTCTTGGTAATGATTCTAATGTTCATGAGAATATGATGCTGCCTAAATTGGATACATTTGTTTTGCTTACAAATGAAGGGCCTAGCTTGGAGAAGGATGAACATTGGAGCAAGAACAAGCATGGAGATGATGGCATGCGCAAGGGGAACAAGAACGGAGTTACAACTAATGATTTTAGGTCTTTGAAGCCACCATAACGAGTGCATGAAGCCTTGGACGAAATATACAACATGTCACTTCATAAATTTCGTCCAGAGGCTATTATAGGTGTTGCGTCACCTTTTTATTGGGCCAGGCCCATGTAATTTCGAAATACATAAGTATAGGCTATTTTTAGAGTCCTTATGTGTGGGGAAACAAGAGATAGGGTTGATTTCGGACCCCTCCACCAAGGGCCACGAAATTCCCCCTCTCTTCCTCCATATATACAGCCCTTAGGGCACCGTTTAGACTTTGGGTTTTGTTTAGATTAAAGTTCGCCATAGCTGCAACTTCGCGTACTTTGTTTGTGTTCAACGACCAGACAAAGGCGTCACAGAACCCCACCTTGATCAATAAAGCCTTCATCTTATATTCGCAATATCCAGATTGCAATCTCAGTTTCTTGCTTGTTCTTCATTTGTTCGCAGGAAACAGACCCTCGTGGTCAGGTTGATCGTGCTCCGGTGTGGTCAATGACCTCTCGGAGTTGGTTTAGCGATTGCTAAGGCGCGACATCCTCGCATGTTCGTAGTCGGATCGTCAAAGTCGACTTCCACCAAAGCGATATCCATCATCTCATCGAAAGACGGGACACCTTTGCCTCTATCAAGTGGTATCAGATTTCCAGGTTGCTCGGTGAGATTTTACAGTTTTTCATAGTTTAGATCGAGTCTGTTCTTCATACCTCCAGTCCGAAAAAGCCACAAAAAAATTTAGGGTTAGTTCATCATATCCGAACCAATCTAAGCCTTTGCATAATCTTTTTAGGGTTTTGCTTTGTTGAGTTTGCGGTTGCATCGTCGTGTCTAGTTGGTGGTCTTAGCGTTAGTCTTTTAGAGTTTTGAGTTCTGGTCATAAGTTGTCATGCCGCCACCGCACCATCATCATCGCCCCTGTCACCTACCACCACCACTCCGCATCCGTATCCATATACCACCACCAATCCGTATCCATATACCACCACCGATCCATATCCATATACTACCACCGCTACTACCACCGCTGCCATATACCACCACCATTTATCCACCACCAATCCGAGTTCCTTGCATATTAGGTTTGTTTTCGAGATCCATCTAGTTTGCGATTCGTGTTTCCTTGCCGGAGAAGGTTTCGGAAAAAAAATAGAGTCCGGAAACCACCCTCCGTTTAGGCCCAAAATTTCCAAAAACGCACTTGACAAAAAAATTCTGGCTATCCCATTTTTAGGTGTTTCTAAGCGTATTGAGACAGTCGCCGTTATAGAAAGTTTTTTTTGACCCGTTTCCAGTTTTTGGGTCCGGGCAGTCGAAAAAAAACATTGGTCGAAAAAATTTCGTGCCCATCCTGTCAGTTTGACCTGGGAAGAGTTTTGAGACACTCGCCATTATAGTGATTTTTCGCAAAAAAAGGAGCGCAAAAAAAGAGCGAAAAAAATTCCAGAGTGTGCTTTTCCCTTGTTTACGTGCAGCGCCGTGATTTTGTTAGTGTTCTAGGCTCGTGTCTCTAGCACGGTCTAGCCTAGGACCAGCACAATACCGTCGTTGAGCGTTTATTCAACTTTGCATATCTGAGTTGATTATTGCTGACCCCTTTTGCTACCATATTATAAGCCTTCCCAGCTCTACATACATCTACGTCGTGCGTTTGACTCTCCCTGGTAATCGCTCTATCCAAGCTTTGAGAGTTTTGACTACAATGGTTGCCGATCACCGCCTGCTGCTGGGTAAGAACTGGTAAGAATTTGAGTTTTTCTTGACGGATTTGTGACACCCACCACCACCACTTGTTCGTAGTCTGTAGGATCATATTCTTTTGTGTTTCTATAGCTGCTCACATGCCAGGATCACAAGCCGACGAGATTGACTGGGAGAACTTATCGAACAAGGAGCTTCATGATAAGTTTCAGCAAATGATGCATGAACAGGTGCAAGATGTGCTGAACAATTTTGAAGAGGCCATGGAGAAGATCACTCGCCTTGATAAGACGTTCAAAACAAAGCTCGATAACAGATTTAATGAACTGCTTGCGCGTCTTCCACCACCGGCTGCACCTGCCACACCTCTGCAACAACAACAACAACAATTACCTCCAGGTCGCGAAACAGCCCTCCGCCGAGCGAGCCGTGTACTTCTTCGGCCTGGCCAAACTGTTGGTGCTGCTGTTGATACTTATGTGGCTCCTGCTGCTGATGCGGAGGATGATGAGTATGCGGGCGATTATGAGATGAGGTTGATCAAAATAAAAACTACGTGAAGCCACCAGCACCACCACCAGCAGGTCGACCTCAGGTATATATTCGCAATGGTAGGCCTGCACCACCACCTCAGGTACGAGATGATGTCCATATTCCTAAACTGAAATTGAATATTCCACCATTTGAGGGCAGATATGTTCCTGATATATATCTTACTTGGGAGTTAGAAACTGAACAACGTTTTACATGTTTACAATATCCCGAGGAGAGACGGGTTGCTGCTGCTGTTTGTGCTTTCCTAGTTTTGCATGTGTATGGTGGTCTGAACATTGTAGAATATATCCTATTCCAACTACTTGGGCTGCTTTGAAAACTGCTATGCGTACACGTTGGGTTCCACCATATTATCAACGTGAATTGCTTCAAAAATTGCAGCGTTTAAGACAAGGGAAAAATTCTGTAGAAGAATATTATCAGGAATTACAAACTGGCATGATTAGATGTGGTATTGTTGAGGAGAATGAAGCTATGCCTGCACGTTTTCTGGGTGGATTAAATAGAGAGATTTAGACCATTCTAGACTATAAGGAGTATACTAATATCACTCGTTTATTCCATCTTGCTTATAAAGCTGAACGTGAAATGCAGGATCGACAAGCAATGGAGGGCACTAACTTTTCTGCAGGTCGACCTTCCTCATGGACACCGCGTGCATCTTCTACTTCCACTACACCAGCAACTCCATCAGGTGCCATCTCCAGCCGTGATACAAGAAAGCAGGCACAACCACCATCATCTGCCAAGAGCGCACCTGCCGGGCCTGCATCGAGCTCTTCTTCTTCCATGGGATCAACAGGGCACACAAGTGATATTATTTGTTGTTGTTGTAAGGGAAGAGGTCATTATGCGAGAGAATGCAAATCTCAGTGTGTGATGATTGCTACCGAGGATGGTGGGTATGAGTCCGCTAGTGACTATGATGAGGAGACTTTGGCTCTTATTACACGTGAAGAACATGGTGGAGATGATTCTGATCATGAAATGCAATACATGGCTCCTGAAGACGCTGACAGGTATGAATGTTTAGTTGCTCAACGTGTTTTGAGAGTGCAGGTCACACAAGCTGGGCAAAATCAGAGGCACAATATGTTCCATACCAAGGGAGTTGTGAAGGAACGTTCTGTGCGCGTCATCATAGACGGAGGGAGCTGCAACAACTTGGCTAACATGGAGATGGTGGAGAAGCTTTCTCTCACCACAAGATCACATCCACATCCTTACTACATCCAATGGTTCAACAACAGCGGCAAGGTTAAGGTAACACGTACTGTTCGTGTGCATTTTAGTATCTCTACATATGCTGATTATGTTGATTGTGATGTGGTACCTATGCAAGCATGTTCCTTATTACTTGGTAGACCATGGCAATTTTATAAAAATTCTGTACACCATGGTAGAAACAATCACTATACTCTTGTTCATAAGGATAAAAATATTACTTTGCTTCCTATGACTCCTGATTCCATTTTGAAAGATGATATTAATAGAGCTAATAAAGCAAAACAGGAGAAGAATAAGAGTGAAAATCAGATTGTGGCAAAAGAATTTGAGCAACAAATGAAGCCTAATAATAAACCATCTTGTGTTGCTTCTGAAATTAAATTGAAAAGTGCATGTTTATTTGCCACCAAATCTGATATTGATGAGCTAGATTTTAGCAAATCTGTTTGCTATGCTTTTGTGTGCAAAGAGGCATTATTTTCATTCGAGGACGTGCCTTCCTCTTTGCCTCATGCTGTCACTAACATTTTGCAGGAGTTCCCTGACGTCTTTCCACAAGACGTGCCACCGGGATTACCACCTATTCGAGGGATTGAGCATCAGATTGACTTAATTCCCGGTGCTTCACTGCCAAACCGTGCGCCATACCGTACCAATCCAGAGGAGACGAAGGAGATTATGCGTCAAGTACATGAGCTTCTCGACAATGGTTATATACGCGAATCCCTTAGTCCTTGTGTTGTTCCTATTATTCTAGTGCCGAAAAAGGATGGTACATCACGTATGTGTGTTGATTGTAGAGGCATTAATAATATTACTATTCGTTACCGTCATCCTATTCCTAGGCTAGATGATATGCTTGATGAATTGAGTGGATCTACAATATTCTCCAAAGTTGATTTGTGTAGTGGATACCATCAAATTCGTATGAAATTAGGAGATGAATGGAAAACAACATTTAAAACTAAGTTTGGATTATATGAGTGGTTAGTCATGCCTTTTGGGTTAACTAATGCACCTAGTACTTTCATGAGATTAATGAACGAAGTTTTACGTGCTTTTATTGGACGATTTGTGGTAGTTTACTTTGAGGACATATTGATTTATAGCAGATCTTTGGAAGAACATTTGGAACATTTGCGTGCTGTTTTTATTGCTCTATGTGATGCATGTTTGTTTGGTAACCTTGGGAAGTGCTCCTTTTGCACCGACCAAGTATCTTTTCTTGGCTATGTTGTTACTCCACAGGGAATTGAAGTTGATAAAGCCAAGATTGACGCTATTGAGAGTTGGCCACAGCCCAAAACGGTCACACAAGTGAGGAGTTTTCTTGGCCTCGCTGGATTCTATAGGCGTCTTGTGAGAGATTTCAGCACCATTGCTGCACCTCTCAATGAGCTTACAAAGAAAGATGTGCCTTTTCTGTGGGGTACCGCACAGGAAGAAGCCTTCACGGTATTGAAAGATAAGTTGACAGATGCTCCTTTACTCCAACTTCCTGATTTTAATAAGACTTTTGAGCTTGAATGTGATGCTAGTGGAATTGGATTAGGAGGTGTGTTATTACAAGATGGCAAACCTGTTGCATACTTTTCTGAAAAATTGAGTGGGCCTAGTCTGAATTATTCTACTTATGATAAAGAATTATATGCTCTTGTTCGGACTTTAGAAACATGGCAACATTATTTATGGCCCAAAGAATTTGTTATACATTCTGATCATGAATCTTTGAAACATATTAAAAGTCAGGCTAAACTGAATCGTAGACATGCTAAATGGGTTGAATTCATTGAGACTTTCCCTTATGTCATTAAACACAAGAAGGGAAAAGAAAATGTTATTGCTGATGCATTGTCTCATCGCTATACTATGCTTTCACAACTTGACTTCAAAATATTTGGTTTTGAGACCATCAAAGATCAATATGTGCATGATGCTGATTTTAAATATGTAATGAAGAATTGTAAAGAAGGAAGATGTGGAACAAGTTTGTCGTTAATGATGGATTTGTGTTTCGTGCTAACAAGCTATGCATTCCAGCAAGCTCCATTCGTCTATTGTTGTTGCAGGAGGCGCATGGAGGAGGATTAATGGGACACTTTGGCGTGAAGAAGACGGAGGACGTACTTGCTACACATTTCTTTTGGCCAAAGATGAGACGGGATGTTGAGCGTTTTATTGCTCGCTGCACTACATGTCAAAAAGCTAAGCCACAACTCAATCCTCATGGTTTATATATGCCTTTGCCTGTACCTAGTGTTCCTTGGGAGGATATATCTATGGACTTTGTTTTAGGTTTACCTCGAACAAAGAAGGGGAGGGATAGCATATTTGTTCTCGTGGATAGATTCTCGAAAATGGCACACTTTATACCATGTCATAAAAGCGATGATGCTGTTAATGTTGCTGATTTGTTCTTTTGTGAAATTATTCGCTTGCATGGTGTGCCAAATACTATTGTTTCAGATCGTGATACTAAATTTCTTAGCCACTTTTGGAGATGTTTATGGGCTAAGTTGGGGACTAAACTGCTTTTTAGTACTACTTCTCACCCCCAAACCGATGGACAAACTGAATGATGAGGACATCAATACCATTGTTACACCCACAGCCCCTGCTGCTATACATACTGGACCAATTACTAGAGCTCGCGCACGCCAACTAAATTACCAGGTACTTTCGTTTCTTGGTAATGATTCTAATGTTCATGAGAATATGATGCTGCCTAAATTGGATACATTTGTTTTGCTTACAAATGAAGGGCCTAGCTTGAAGAAGGATGAACATTGGAGCAAGAAAAAGCATAGAGATGATGGCATGCGCAAGGGGAACAAGAATGGAGTTACAAGTGATGATTTCCGGTCTTTGAAGCCACCATAACGAGTGCATGAAGCCTTGGACGAAATATACAAGATGTCACTTCATAAATTTCGTCCAGAGGCTATTATAGGTGTTGTGTCACCTTTTTATTGGGCCAGGCCCATGTAATTTCGAAATACATAAGTATAGGCTATTTTTAGAGTCCTTATGTGTGGGGAAACAAGAGATAGGGTTGATTTCGGACCCCTCCACCAAGGGTCACGAAATTCCCCCTCTCTTCCTCCATATATAAAGCCCTTAGGGCACCGTTTAGACTTTGGGTTTTGTTTAGATTAAAGTTCGCCATAGCTGCAACTTCGCGTACTTCGTTTGTGTTCAACGACCAGACAAAGGCGTCACAGAACCCCACCTTGATCAATAAAGCATTCATCTTATATTCGCAATATCCAGATTGCAATCTCAGTTTCTTGCTTGTTCTTCGTTTGCTCGCAGGAAACAGACCCTCGTGGTCAGATTGATCGTGCTCTGGCATGGTCAATAACCTCTCGGAGTTGGTTTAGTGATTTCTAAGGCGCGACGTCCTCGCACGTTCGTAGTCGGATCGTCAAAGTCGACTTCCACCAAACGATATCCATCATCTCATCGGAAGACAGGACACCTTTGCCTCTATCAAGTGGTATCAGATTTCCAGGTTGCTCGGTGAGATTTTACAGTTTTTCGTAGTTTAGATTGAGTCTGTTCTTCATACCTACAGTCCACGAAAAAGCCACAAAAAAATTTTAGGGTTAGTTCATCATATCCGAACCAATCTGAGCCTTTGCATAATCTTTTTAGGGTTTTGCTTTGTTGAATTTGCGGTTGCATCGTCATGTCTAGTTGCTGGTCTTAGCGTTAGTCATTTAGAGTTTCGAGTTCTGGTCATAAGTTGTCACGCCGCCACCGCACCATCATCATTGCCCCTGTCACCTACCACCACCGCTCTGCATCCGTATCCATATACCACCACCAATCCGTATCCATATACCACCACCGATCCATATCCATATACTACCACCGCTACCACTACCGCTGCTATATACCACCACCGCTGCCATATACCACCACCATATATCCACCACCAATCCGAGTTCCTTGCATATTAGGTTTGTTTTCGAGATCCATCTAGTTTGTGATTCATGTTTCCTTGCCGGAGAAGGTTTCGAAAAAAAATAGAGTCCAAAAACCACCCTCCGTTTAGGCCCAAAATTTTCCAAAAACGCACTTGACAAAAAAATTCTGGCTGTCCTATTTTTAGGTGTTCCTAAGCGTATTGAGACAGTCGCGGTTATAGAAAGTTTTTTTTGACCCGTTTCCAGTTTTTGGGTCCGGGCAGTCAAAAAAAAATTGGTCGAAAAAATTTCGTGCCAATCTTGTCAATTTGACCTGGGAAGAGTTTTGAGACACTCGCCATTATAGTGATTTTTCGCAAAAGAAAGAAACAACGCAAAAAAAGAGCGAAAAAAAATTCCAGAGTGTGCTTTTCCCTTGTTTACGTGCAGCGCCGTGATTTTGTTAGTGTTCTAGGCTCGCGTCTCTAGCACGGTCTAGCCTAGGACCAGCACAGTACCGTCGTTGAGCGTTTATTCAACTCTGCATCTCTAAATTGATTATTGTTGACCCCTTTTGCTACCATATTGTAAGCCTTCCCAGCTCCACATACATCTACGTCGTGCGTTTGACTCTCCCTGGTAATCGCTCTATCCAAGCTTTGAGAGTTTTGACTACAACGGTTGCCGATCACCGCCTGCTGCTGGGTAAGAACTGGTAAGAATTTGAGTTTTGCTTGACGGATTTGTGACACCCACCACCACCACTTGTTCGTAGTCTGTAGGATCATATTCTTGTGTGTTTCTATTGCTTCTCACCATGCCAGGATCACAAGCCGACGAGATTGACTAGGAGAACTTATCGAACAAGGAGCTTCATGATAAGTTTCAGCAAATGATGAATGAACAGGTGCAAGATGTGCTGAACAATTTTGAAGAGGCCATGGAGAAGATCGCTGGCCTTGAGAAGACGTTCGAAACAAAGCTCGATAACAGATTTAATGAACTGCTTGCGCGTCTTCCACCACCGGCTGCACCTGCCGCACCTCTGCAACAACAACAACAATAATTACCTCCAGGTCGCGAAACAGCCCTCCGCCGAGAGAGCCGTGTACTTATTTGGCCTAGCCAAACTGTTGGTGTTGCTGTTGATACTTATGTGGCTCCTGCTGCTGATGCGGAGGATGATGAGTATGCGGGCGATTATGAGGATGAGGTTGATCAAAATCAGAACTACGTGCAGCCACCAGCACCACCACCAGCAGGTCGACCTTAGGTATATATTCGCAATGGTAGGCCTGCACCACCACCTCAGGTACGAGATGATGTCCATATTCCTAAACTGAAATTTAATATTCCACCATTTGAGGGTAGATATGTTCCTGATATATATCTTACTTGGGAGTTAGGAACTGAACGACGTTTTACATGTTTACAATATCCCGAGGAGAGACGGGTTGCTACTGTTGTTTGTGCTTTCACTAGTTTTGCATGTGTATGGTGGTCTGAACATTGTAGATTATATCCTATTCCAACTACTTGGGATACTTTGAAAATTGCTATGCGTACCCGTTGGGTTCCACCATATTATCAATGTGAATTGCTTCAAAAATTGCAGCGTTTAAGACAAGGGAAAAATTCTGTAGAAGAATATTATCAGGAATTACAAACTGGCATGATTAGATGTGGTATTGTTGAGGAGAATGAAGCTATGCTTGCATGTTTTACGGGTGGATTAAATAGAGAGATTCAGACCATTCTAGAGTATAAGGAGTATACCAATATCACCCGTTTATTCCAACTTGCTTGTAAAGCTGAACGTGAAGTGCAGGATCGACAAGCAATGGCGTGCACTAACTTTTCTGCAGGTCAACCTTCCTCATGGACACCACATGCATCTTCTACTTCCACTGCACTAGCAACTCCATCAGGTGCCATCTCCAGCCGTGATACAAGAAAGCAGGCACAACCACCATCATCTGCCAAGAGCGCACCTGCCGGGCCTGCACAGAGCTCTTCTTCTTCCATGGGATCAACATGGCACATAAGTGATATTATTTGTCGTCGTTGTAAGGGAACAGGTCATTATGCAAGAGAATGCAAATCTCAGCGTGTGATGATTGCTACCGAGGATGGTGGGTATGAGTCCGCTAGTGACTATGATGAGGAGACTTTGGCTCTTATTACACGTGAAGAACATGGTGGAGATGATTCTGATCATGAAACGCAATACATGCCTCCTGAAGACGCTGACAGGTATGAATGTTTAGTTGCTCAACGTGTTCTGAGTGTGCAGTTCACACAAGCTGAGCAAAATCAGAGGCACAATTTGTTCCATACCAAGGGAGTTGTGAAGGAACGTTCTGTGTGCGTCATCATAGACAGAGGGAGCTGCAACAACTTGGCTAGCATGGAGATGGTGGAGAAGCTTTCTCTCACCACAAGATCACATCCACATTCTTACTACATCCAATGGTTCAACAACAGTGGCAAGGTTAAGGTAACACATACTATTCGTGTGCATTTTAGTATCTCTACATATGCTAATTATGTTGATTGTGATGTGGTACCTATGCAAGCATGTTCCTTATTACTTGGTAGACCATGGCAATTTGATAAAAAATCTATACACCATGGTAGAAACAATCACTATACTCTTGTTCATAAGGATAAAAATATTACTTTGCTTCCTATGGCTCCTGATTCCATTTTGAAAGATGATATTAATAGAGCTAATAAAGCAAAACAGGAGAAGAATAAGAGTGAAAATCAGATTGTGGCAAAAGAATTTGAGCAACAAATGAAGCCTAATAATAAACCATCTAGTGTTGCTTCTGAAATTAAATTGAAAAGTGCATGTTTATTTGCCACCAAATCTGATATTGATTAGCTAGATTTCAGCAAATCTGTTTGCTATGCTTTTGTGTGCAAAGAGGCATTATTTTCATTCGAGGGCGTGCCTTCCTCTTTGCCTCCTGTTGTCACTAACATTTTGCAGGAGTTCGCTGACGTCTTTCCACAAGACGTGCCACCGGGATTACCACCTATTCGAGGGATTGAGCATCAGATTGACTTAATTCCCTGTGCTTCACTGCCAAACCGTGCGCCATAATGTATCAATCCAGAGGAGACGAAGGAGATTATGCGTCAAGTACAAGAGCTTCTCGACAAAGGTTATATACGCGAATCCCTTAGTCCTTGTGTTGTTCCTATTGTTCTAGTGCCGAAAAAGGATGGTACATCACGTATGTGTGTTGATTGTAGAGGCATTAATAATATTACTATTCGTTATCGTCATCCTATTCCTAGGCTAGATGATATGCTTGATGAATTGAGTGGCTCTACAATATTCTCCAAAGTTGATTTGCGTAGTGGATACCATCAAATTCGTATGAAATTGGGATATGAATGGAAAACATCATTTAAAACTAAGTTTGGATTATATGAGTGGTTAGTCATGCCTTTTGGGTTAACTAATGCACCTAGTACTTTCATGAGATTAATGAACGAAGTTTTATGTGCTTTCATTGGACGATATGTGGTAGTTTACTTTGATGACGTATTGATTTATAGCAGATCTTTGGAAGAACATTTGGAACATTTACGTGCTGTTTTTATTGCTCTACGTGATGCACGTTTGTTTGGTAACCTTGGGAAGTGCACCTTTTGCACCGACCGAGTATCTTTTCTTGGCTATGTTGTTACTCTACAGGGAATTGAAGTTGATAAAGCCAAGATTGAAGCTATTGAGAGTTGGCCGCAGCCCAAAACGGTCACACAAGTGAGGAGTTTTCTTGGCCTCGCTGGATTCTATAGGCGTTTTGTGAGAGATTTCAGCATCATTGCTGCACCTCTCAATGAGCTTACAAAGAAAGATGTGCCTTTTCTGTGGGGTACCGCACAGGAAGAAGCCTTCATGGTATTGAAAGATAAGTTGACACATGCTCCTTTACTCCAACTTCCTGATTTTAATAAGACTTTTGAGCTTGAATGTGATGCTAGTGGAATTGGATTAGGAGGTGTGTTATTACAAGATGGCAAACCTGTTGCATACTTTTCTGAAAAATTGAGTGGGCCTAGTCTGAATTATTCTACTTATGATAAAGAATTATATGCTCTTGTTCGGACTTTAGAAACATGGCAACATTATTTATGGCCCAAAGAATTTGTTATACATTCTGATCCTGAATCTTTGAAACATATTAAAAGTCAAGCTAAACTGAATCGTAGACATTCTAAATGGGTTGAATTCATTGCGATTTCCCTTATGTCATTAAACACAAGAAGGGAAAAGAAAATGTTATTGCTGATGCATTGTCTCGTCGCTATACTATGCTTTGACAACTTGACTTCAAAATATTTGGTTTTGAGACCATCAAAGATCAATATGTGCATGATGTTGATTTTAAAGATGTAATGCAGAATTGTAAAGAAGGAAGAATGTGGAACAAGTTTGTCGTTAATGATGGATTTGTGTTTCGTGCTAACAAGCTATGCATTCCAGCTAGCTCCGTTCGTATTTTGTTGTTGCAGGAGGTGCATGGAGGAGGATTAATGGGACACTTTGGCGTGAAGAAGACGGAGGACGTACTTGCTACACATTTCTTTTGGCCAGATATGAGACGGGATGTTGAGCGTTTTATTGCTCGCTGCACTACATGTCAAAAAGCTAAGTCACGACTCAATCCTCATGGTTTATATATGCCTTTGCCTGTACCTAGTGTTCCTTGGGAGGATATATCTATGGACTTTGTTTTAGGTTTACCTCGAACAAAGAAGGGGAGGGATAGCATATTTGTTCTCGTGGATAGATTCTCGAAAATGGCACACTTTATACCATGTCATAAAAGCGATGATGTTGTTAATGTTGCTGATTTGTTCTTTCGTGAAATTATTCGGTTGCATGGTGTGCCAAATACTATTGTTTCAGATCGTGATACTAAATTTCTTAGCCACTTTTGGAGATGTTTATGGGCTAAGTTGGGGACTAAACTGCTTTTTAGTACTACTTGTCACCCCCAAACTGATGGACAAACTGAAGTAGTCAATAGAACATTGTCTACAACGCTTAGAGCTGTTTTGAAGAATAATAAGAAAATGTGGGAAGAATGCTTGCCTCATATTGAATTTGCTTATAATCGTTCATTGCATTCTACTACTAAGATGTGCCCTTTTGAAGTTGTGTATGGTTTCCTACCTCGTGCACCTATTGATTTGTTGGATCTTCCATCTTCGGAGAAGGTTAATTTTGATGCTAAACAACATGCTGAATTGATTTTAAAAATGCATGAGTTAACTAAGGAAAACATTGAGTGTATGAATGCCAAATATAAACTTGCTGGAGATAAGGGTAGAAAACATGTTGTGTTTGCACCTGGAGATCTTGTTTGGTTACATTTGCGTAAGGATAGATTTCCTGATTTGCGCAAATCAAAGCTCATGCCACGTGTTGATGGTCCCTTTAAGGTGTTAGCGAAAATAAATGATAATGCATATAAACTTGAGCTGCCTGCAGATTTTGGGGTTAGTCCCACTTTTAACATTGTAGATTTGAAGCCTTATTTGGGTGAGGAAGATGAGCTTCCGTCGAGGACGACTTCATTTCAAGAAGGGGAGGATGATGAGGACATCAATACCATTGTTACACCCACAGCCCCTGCTGCTATACATACTGGACCAATTACTAGAGCTCGCGCACGCCAACTAAATTACCAGGTACTTTAGTTTCTTGGTAATGATTCTAATGTTCATGAGAATATGATGCTGCCTAAATTGGATACATTTGTTTTGCTTACAAATGAAGGGCCTAGCTTGGAGAAGGATGAACATTGGAGCAAGAACAAGCATAGAGATGATGGCATGCGCAAGGGGAACAAGAACGGAGTTACAAGTGATGATTTCAGGTCTTTGATGCCACCATAACGAGTGCATGAAGCCTTGGATTAAATATACAACATGTCACTTCATAAATTTCGTCCAGAGGCTATTATAGGTGCTGCGTCACCTTTTTATTGGGCCAGGCTCATGTAATTTCGAAATACATAAGTATAGGCTATTTTTAGAGTCCGTATGTGTGGGGAAACAAGAGATAGGGTTGATTTCGGACCCCTCCACCAAGGGCCACGAAATTCCCCCTCTCTTCCTCCATATATACAGCCCTTAGGGCACCGTTTAGACTTTGGGTTTTGGTTAGATTAAAGTTCGCTATAGCTGCAACTTCGTGTACTTCGTTTTGTTCAACGACCAGACAAAGGCGTCACAGAACCCCACCTTGATCAATAAAGTTTCATCTTATATTCGCAATATCCGGATTGCAATCTCAGTTTCTTGCTTGTTCTTCGTTTACTCACAGGAAACATACCCTCGTGGTCAGGTTGATCGTGCTCCGGCGTGGTCAATAACCTCTCAGAGTTGGTTTAGCGATTGCTAAGGCGCGACGTCCTCGCACGTTCGTAGTCGGATCGTCAAAGTCGACTTCCACCCAAGCGATATCCATCATCTCATCGAAAGACGGGACACCTTTGCCTCTATCACTGAAGTAGTCAATAGAACATTGTCTACTATGCTTAGGGCTGTTTTGAAGAGTAATAAGAAAATGTGGGAGGAATGCTTGCCTTATATTGAATTTGCTTATAATCGTTCATTGCATTCTACTACTAAGATGTGCCCTTTTGAAGTTGTGTATGGTTTCCTACCTCGTGCACCTATTGATTTGTTGCCTCTTCCATCTTCGGAGAAGGTTAATTTTGATGCTAAACAACGTGCTGAATTGATTTTAAAAATGCATGAGTTAACTAAGGAAACATTGAGCGTATGAATGCCAAATATAAACTTGCTGGAGATAAGGGTAGAAAACATGTTGTGTTTGCACCTGGAGATCTTGTTTGGTTACATTTGCGTAAGGATAGATTTCCTGATTTGCGCAAATCAAAGCTCATGCCATGTGCTGATGGTCCCTTTAAGGTGTAAGAGAAAATAAATGATAATGCATATAAACTTGAGCTGCCTGCAGATTTTGGGGTTAGTCCCACTTTTAACATTGCAGATTTGAAGCCTTATTTGGGTGAGGAAGATGAGCTTCCGTCCAGGACGACTTCATTTCAAGAAGGGGAGGATGATGAGGACATCAATACCATTGTTACACCCATAGCCCCTGCTGCTATACATACTGGACCAATTACTAGAGCTCGTGCACGCCAACTAAATTGCCAGGTACTTTCGTTTCTTGGTAATGATTCTAATGTTCATGAGAATATGATCCTGCCTAAATTGGATACATTTGTTTTGCTTACAAATGAAGGGCCTAGCTTGGAGAAGGATGAACATTGGAGCAAGAACAAGCATGGAGATGATGGCATGCACAAGGGGAACAAGAACGGAGTTACAAGTGATGATTTCAGGTCTTTGAAGCCACCATAACGAGTGCATGAAGCCTTGGACGAAATATACAAGATGTCACTTCATAAATTTCGTCCAGAGGCTATTATAGGTGCTGCGTCACCTTTTTATTGGGCCAGGCCCATGTAATTTCGAAATACATAAGTATAGGCTATTTTTAGAGTCCGTATGTGTGGGGAAACAACAGATAGGGTTGATTTCGGACCCCTCCACCAAGGGCCACGAAATTCCCCCTCTCTTCCTCCATATATACAGCCCTTAGGGCACCATTTAGACTTTGGGTTTTGTTTAGATTAAAGTTCGCCATAGCTGCAACTTCGCATACTTCGTTTGTGTTCAACGACCAGACAAAGGCGTCACAGAACCCCACCTTGATCAATAAAGCCTTCATCTTATATTTGCAATATCCAGATTGCAATCTCAGTTTCTTTCTTGTTCTTCGTTTGCTCATAGGAAACAGACCCTCGTGGTCAGGTTGATCGTGCTCCGGCGTGGTCAATAACCTCTCGGAGTTGGTTTAGCGATTGCTAAGGCGCGACGTCCTCGCACGTTCGTAGTCGGATCGTCAAAGTCGACTTCCAGCAAAGCGATATCCATCATCTCATCGAAAGACAGGACACATTTGCCTCTATCACCTTTTTATTGCAAACTAAATTTGGTGATCCAAAGTATGCGCCACTTAATCAACTGTGAAGTTCTCCAGACACCTTTATGGACCTGCCGAAGAGTGCTGCCGATGCGAATCAGTTTTTCCATGCACAAGGACATGCGGCGGAAAAGCTATTTTGGTTGCAATTTGACATGTCGAAGCGTCCACTGTTGAGCGAACAGATGGCCCAGTGGGCCGAGCTCCACAAGATGTTCGGTACTTCCATGAATAACGTCATAGCCTGGCTATGGCCAACTGAACCATTCCGAATAGTTATGTCGGTTTGGTGCGGCAACTTGTTAATGCGGTGCCGCGTATCGACGCTGTGAAGCTATCAACATGCATAGAAGGTGCACGGATGGCCCTTTCCCGTGTCAAGATATACTGGGCGAGGATGAAGGCCACTGATATTGCAGCGCAGAGTCCACCCGAAGGCAAGGACCTTAACATGCCAGAACATTACTTTGAAGATGCCCTATAGGGTTCCCGCTTAATAGAGGGTCAGTGTTCGAAAAATATTATGTTTGAGTAAAGTGTATCAAAATTGTAATAACAATATTATGATATATTTAAGGCTATGTTTTTATACTTTTCCCGAAAAGTTTTGGTGCCTCCTGTGCGGCCATCTATTTTTCATATATACAATCTGAAAGTTTGCAATCATCGGCTTCAGCCCCCTCGCGTATAACATGGGGGTGTTCGGAAAAGCACTTGATCACACTTGACCCAACGTCTTTGTCCGTGAAGGAGGTGCTAGTGCGGCGAACGAGGCAATCGGACTATAGAGCTTTAACACTTTCACTTAGCCATAGGAGTTTGACGGTGGGGGCTACTATATAGCCCCTAGTATGTCCGCGGTTATCCGAATACGGTGCGTTTACATACGTGACCAGAAGGACGGTCCTTCGTTTAACACGGAGGGAATCGTGAAGATTCCGATGAGTCATCGAGTGGTTGACCAGCTCTCGCCGCATCATGACAGTCAGTTTTCGGCTTTCTCTACTGAGGTGCTCATTCGGACGAGCCAGGACACAATTGCAGTAATTCTCCCTTTACTACCCTAGCCGATATAGCGGAACATAAGGTAGTAAGCACAGGAGCCTGGCAACCCAACTATTGACCAAAGACATGATTCAGAGCTGATGCATATAAGGCCAAACTCGCGACGCTGAACACTCCCTACAGGTGTCCAGACTTTTCAATATACACCGGGCCGAATGCAGCCCCTGGTGATAGACCCTGATATCAAGGCACGTATGGCAATCCGACATGGGGAAAGAGCGCAGGTGGTGAGAGCATAAATCTCAAAACACAATACGAACCGGGCTGCTCCTATAACATCCACTTTAGTACGGCGAGCCGTATGTTTACAGATAATGCCCATATCTTTCTTGGACATTTTACATGCCAGGAAAGTAGGAAACAAAAAGAGATAAAAAAGGTTTACACAGGGTCTTAATCTAAAAAAGAAACCTTAATGTGGGTCCCTGTTGCACGTCTGCGCCTTTGTCTCTGTTGTGAAGTGTCCTTGAAGGGTATAGTATGATGGCCATCTGTAGAAAAGGAAAAAACCAGGTAAAAAGAATCTTGTGTGGCTATAAGTAAAGCTGGTTCGTTTTAATGAACCGGGAAGTATAGCTTCTCGAGTCCGAATAGGGTCGAGCTAAACTATGGACTTTTTGTGTGCAGTGTGCCTCCTTTGCCACCCAAGGTGTTTTGAGTGTATATTTATGTATACGTGGCACATATGCGGTCTCCTTATGGGGCGGCCAATGGGGGCGTAGCTGCTAATTGAGTTCAGGTTTATCTGAGCTGCCGCACTGAGGTGTGCGCCGGATATGTTTAGATGTGGCCACGGTCTTAAAGACAGAGGAGCTACTCGGCTTGAATAGGCCGTTTTGTACTTTGACTGCTAGAGCCGCCGTGTATTCTTCTGTACGAAGAGAGCGCTCCGTATTTCGCTGACCGTGATGATGCTGCGTGGTGCAGGCATTTTGAGTTTTAGATAAGCATAATGCGGGACTGCGTTAAAACGGGCGAATGTCGTTCTTCTGAGTAGTGCATGATAGCCACTTCGGAACAGAGCAATGTCGAAGATTAGTTCTTCGCTTCGAAAGTTGTCGGGGGAGCCGAACACAACATCCAATGTTAGAGAGCTTGTGCAGCGGGCTTCGACGCCCGATATAACTCCTTTAAAGGTAGTGCTGCTTGACTTGATTCTTGACGGGTCTATCCCCATCTTGCGGACAATGTCCTCGTATATCAGGTTGAGACTGCTGCCGCCGTCAATGAGGACTCGAGTGAGGTGTTATCCGTCGATTATTGGGTCGAGCACTAGGGCAGCCGAACCCCCGTGACGGATACTAGTCGGATGATCCCTGCGATCAAAGGTGGTCGGACAGGCCGACCATGGGTTGAACTTTGGGGTGACGGGCTCGACAAGATAGACGTATCGGAGTGCACGTTTGCGCTCCCTCTTTGGGATATGAGTGACATAGATCATGTTACTGTTTTGATCTCTGGTGGAAATTTCTTCTGTCCTCCCGTGTTTGGCTGGCGAGGTTCGTTCTTGTCTTCGCTCTGAGGTCCCTTCCCTTTGTGTTCGGAGTTGAGTTTGCTAGCCTGCTTGAAGACCCAACATTCTCTGTTGGTATGGTTGGTTGGTTTATCGGGAGTGCCGTGGATCTGGCAGGCCCGTCTAGGATTTTGTCCAAGTTGGAAGGACCATCTTTGTTGCCTTTAAATGGCTTCTTCCGTTGATCGGGTCTGGAACCCCGGAATCCTGCGTTTACCGCTGTATTGTATTGGCTTTCTTCATTGTTCCGATGTTTCTTTTTGTTTCGTCGTGGTTTTCCATTACCATCCCTGACTTCGGATGTGCCGAGGTCGCTGGTGCTGCTATGGGCTAACCAGTTGTCTTTGCCCGCGCAAAAGCGGGTCATGAGTGTGGTTAAGGCAGCCATAGTCCTTGGGTTCTCCTGGCCAAGGTGCCTAGCTAACCATTCGTCACAGACACTATGTTTCAAAGCCGCTAAGGCTTCGGTGTCCGGATAGTCGACAATTTGGTTCTTAGTGAGAAACTGGTTCCACAGCTTACGGGCTGATTCTCCGGGTTGTTGAATTATGTGACTTAAATCGTCTGCATCCGGGGGCCGGACATAGGTCCCTAGGAAATTGGCCCGAAAAGCCTCAAGTTCCTCCCAGCTTCTGATGGAATTTTCAGGGAGGCTTTTTAGCCAGTGCCGAGCTGGTCCTTTTAGCTTGAGGGGTAAATATTTGATGGCGTGGAGATCATCTCCGCGAGCCATATGGGTGTGAAGAATAAAGTCTTCAATCGAAACCGCAGGGTTCGTTGTTCCATCATATGCCTCGATGTTTACGGGTTTGAACCCTTCTGGAAAATCGTGTTCCAGCACCACATCAGTCCGATGGTTGGGTCCGATGGTTGTGTCGTGGGTTGGGTCCGATGGTTGTAATGTTCGGTATTGGTTCCAAGCTGGTACAAGGCCGGCGTATTTTGTTTGATAATTGTGATCCCGTGTAGGAGCATGTTCCCTGGATCCATAGATGGACCTGGTTTTGCCAGCCTTTTTGTCCAGGTCCTCATTTAGATCGTGTTTCTGGTCCTGGGCCGCAAGCTTCCTTCCTTTACGAGGAGGGGGTCCGGGCTTGTGTACGGCATTGCTAACCGCTGTGTCTCGACCACGGAGTGGTCGGTCTGGCTAGTCGTCCATATTGTATTTTTGCAGTATATGCACAATAGCCTGATCGTCGAATTCGGGTAGCAGCTTGCGTTTAGGATAGCTCTTTGTTTGGAGGTTACCGCCATATTTCTCTTCAGCGTCTAGCACTTTGTTCCATCTATCGTTGAGCGCATCCTGTGCGGCTTTAAGCTGCTGCTTCTGCTTCTTCAGGCTTCTTACAGTGGCCATAAGCCTCTGGGATGACGAATTCATCGTCGCCCAGGATAATCTCCTCTTCAGAGACTGGTTGATAATTGCTATCTTTGGCGTCGCTGTGGTCGAACAACATCTCCGGACTGTGTTTGCCATCCTCTCGCACACCCAACTCCAACGCTGGGTTTGCGGGGTCTTTGGCTTATTTCAGATTGTCACCATTGTCCGTGACAATGTTGTTGTTTTTATTTTTGCCAGATCAAGGTCGGCGCTTAGGAGGTTCATTGACAGGCATGCTGTCATCGCCGTCGGCCTCATTCTCCTTTGGTGTGTCCACCATGTATATATCGTATGATGATGTTGCCGTCCACTGCCCTAAAGGTGGTGTTTTTTGTGCCTGCTCCTCTCCGGCATCGTCGTCCATACCGTCGATGTCCTCGGAGCCGTAATCGAGCGTGTCGGTTAAGTCCTCGACAGTGGCAATGAAGTGGGTGGGGAACAAAGTTCTTCGTCGTCCGCTTCCCACTCGAGCCGAACATAATTCGGCCGAGAGTCTCCCGAATGGGAGAGGGATTTTAATGAGCCTAACACGTCGCCAAGAGGCGAGTGTTGGAAGATGTTCGCGGAGGTGAACTCCAAGCCTGGCGCCCAGCCAGGTTCAATGGACGCGGATGCACGCAGTCCGCAATCCATGGCCGGAGACGAGTCCGAGGTTCCGGTGACACAAGCCCAGCTCGATGTTGGGTCTGTGTGCGGCTCGAACGCCGCCGAGTCTTTGGCCTCCGAGGTGGGGTTGAGCTTCCCGTCTTTGGACGACGCACTTCGTTCCGGCTCTAGCGCCAGGGCGGTCACATGTCCTATCTCCTGCGTGCGGCCCGATGACAGATCTAGGTCATGTTCATCGTAGTGGCTGGGGACAGCCATCATGGACTCGAGCTCATCGAAGATCAAGTCTGCGCGGATGTCGGCCACGAAATTCAGGCTTCTGATTCTGACCTGATGGCCAGGGGTGTAGGTATCGATCTGCTCTAGATGGCCAAGCGAGTTGGCCCGCAGTGCGAAGCCGCCGAATATGAAGATCTGTCCAGGGAGGAAAATCTCTCCCTGGACTGCGTTCTTGTATATGATTGATGGAGCCATCAAGCCTTCTAATGATGACATAGCGGGACTCTCAATGAAAGCACCACTGTCGGTGTCAAAACTGGCGGATCTCGGGTAGGGTGTCGTGAACTATGCGTCTAAGGCTAATGGTAACAGGAGGCGGGGGACATAATGTTTACCCAAGTTTGGGCCCTCTCTATGGAGGTAATACCCTACTTCCTGCTTGATTGATCTTGATGAATATGAGTATTACAAGAGTTGATCTACCACGAGATCGTAATGTCTAAAACCCTTGAAGTCCAGCCTATGAGGTTATGATTGTTGTGGCTAAACCCTAGAAGTCTAAACCCTCCGGTTTATATAGACACCGGGGAGGACTAGGGTTGTACAAAGTCAGTTACAGAGAAAGGAATCTACATATCCGAATCGCCAAGCTTGCCTTCCACGCAATGGAGAGTCCCATCCGGACACGGGACGAAGTCTTCTATCTTATATCTTCATAGTCCAACAGTCCGACCAAAGTATATAGTCCGGCTGTCCAAGGACCCCTTAGTCCAGGACTCCCTCAGGCGCGACCATGTCATCGGCAGGGGCAAGTTCCGCGATCAGGTCATGCACGTGATCTTCCACCCAGCTTGCCAGCACGCCTTGGATTGCTCCAGGTATGGGGGCTATCGCGACATCGAAATCAAAGTCAGGATCAGAGTGAAGAAGGTGGTTGAAGACGCATGAGAACGCGCGCCCAAGAAGCACGCGACTCCTCTCATCGATGAGTCGGCGCGCCCTCGTGGCCCCGCCTTCAAGGAGAGCCACGACTTGGGTGAAGAAGCAAAGGTAGACGACATCATTGGCATCAAGCGGGCGGGAGAGGTTCTCATCGCAAATGATGCTTAGGGCTTGGTTGGCCCTGCCCCCGAGGGCCTCGAACATCAAGGAGCGCTCATGCTGCACACTCGGTGGTGGCCTGCTTCGTCGGAGGCTTTCTCTACGAGGGAAGAAATGCCTTCTACCTGCTGATGGAGGAAGGGCAGCTCGGCCTCAGCAGTAGCCTGACCTGCCCCAGCGGCCTTCTTGTGCTGCTCCACTACAACTAGCTTCTCCTTGTGGGCGTCGGCTTTGCCCTGCAGCTCGTCGCGCCGCATGCAGAAGCGAGCCTCTAGAGCTTCAACTTCCGGCGATATTCCTCGGCAAGGTTCCTATGGATCCCTGTCACCTTCTCATGGACCTAATGTTGGATCTTCGCCTCCCGAGAGGCGAGGGCATCTTCGGCAGTGGCCACATGGCGCTCCTTCAGCTCCAGTCGCTCGCGCTCCAGGCTTAGCTCCATCACCTCCAGCACCAGCGTGTCTTCGAGCGTGCGGGGCCTCGCCTTGCTCGCGGGCAGCCCGACCGCCGGGGCGGCGAGCGTGGCCGAGCGCCCCTGAGCTTGTCGCTCGAGAACGGCATTTGAAGCTTGGAGCTCCCTCTTGCACCCCTCCGCCGCCTCGCGTCGATGATCCGCAGCTCGAGCCTCCTCTAGGGTGCGATCGCGAGCCTCCCTCACCATGGCCCGGGGCCCCTCTGCCTCTGCTCGTGCATACTCGCGTTGAAGGCAACCAAAGTTGATGGCGACTTCTAGTTGGCTCCATTCGCGCAACAGATGCCGGCGCTCCGCCTCAAGGCGGGCATCAACATCATCAAGCTCCTCTCCAAGGCACCCCAGCATGCTCTATGCCTCCCGAGGAAGGTCATGTCGGACGGTGCTGCGCCTGCAGGAAGCTCCAACACCCGGCCAGGGCTTTCCTGTGCGCCCCAGTCAGCTGGAGAGGCGCGCGAAGACTCGCCCACCTCCGGCAGGGGCCCGAGGGCTGGAGCTCCCTCGCCCGCTCCCACGGCCTGAGATGGGGCCCAACGCAGGCTTGCCCCGTTGTTTGGGGATGGCGCTGCCCCGCACGGTGCCCAGCTACCAGCAAGGATCAGCGGGGGAGTGCTTGGCATGGCCCCGCACTCTAAAGATCACTTTGGAAGAAGGACACCGGGAACGCAGGCCCATGGCCCCCCAAGGACGGCCTCAGCTCGGGAGCAGGTGCCACCTCACGCGCGACTACCCGGCTTGTGAGGCCTAAGTCATGGCGGGACCGGTGCCCTCCAGGGATAGCGCTCGTGATGCGCTTGCCCCCTCGACGGAAGGGATCCTGAGGGGCAAGGTACTTACTCATCCACTCGTCGAAGAGGAGGGCAAGATACTGACTCATCCATAGTGATCCACTTCGTCCTCTTTAGGGTCCTTGCGACAGGATTGCGGCGGCTCCCAAGCTCTTTCCTCTTGTGGGATGCCCCGCGATCCGTAGAAGAAACATTAGGGGGCTGGCGTGTAGCCCTCCACGATAGGGACGACAGCTGCATCCATGGGCGGGACTCCTCCCTCGCCACCCGTGGGGCTAGGGGCGGAAGCCTCAGGAGCACATGGTGGCGCTTGCTCCTTAGCGACCCCCTCAGGAGCGCATCGTGGCACCCGCTCCCCAGCTACCACCTCAGGAGCACAGGGTGGCACCCGCTCCCATGCGATCACCTTAGGAGCATGCACCTCGGGGCCTACGTGCATGGGATTCACCAAGATGGGGTGTCGCGAGGGCCCTCATGGCCCTCGGGGATCAGCCCCCACTCGTCGAAGCGCGGCATCTTCTTGGTGAAGGCTCCCCTTCGGGTGATCGTAAAGTGGGAATACGTCCAGAGGGAGCACGGCAGGTTCTTTGCCGGTCAGGAGGCGGAGCACTACGCGCAGGGTGCTAGAAGGAAGAGGAGGCTGCTGGAGTCTCATATCATCCGCATGGCCGGTAAAAGCCTACATCAGGCAGGAATGGCGCTGAAGCAGGGCGATACGCCGCTGGGTGAACTCCCTCACGACCATCGCCATCATCACCCCCAGATCCTTAAGGATGCCCAGCCTAGTCATGACTCGGGCAAGCCACTGGTCGGCCAGTCTCGTGTACCCCCACCCGGAGCTCGGCTTCACAGGGGCAGAGGGGATCAGGAGCAGGGGGCTGTACACTGCGGCATCTACGAACACCCACTGCTTCTAGAACCCCCTCGTGTCTGGGCAGAGCATGGAGTCGATGCTGGAGCCTGCGGTCACCGCCACCGCTTGAAGCGACTCGCACCCTGAGTGGTGCTCGCTGTCGACCAACTGGAGTGTGAAGAAGTGGCGGAGCATTGCCATGGACGGGGCAATGCCCACGAAGGCCTCCCAAAAAAATGTGAAAGCGGAGAGGAGGACGATGGATACGGGATCTAGATGCAGCGCATGGATTTGGTAGTGCGAGAGCACGGCGTTGAAGAAATCAGAGAACGGAGGCAGCAGGCCAGCAAGAAGGGCATGGATATGAAGAGGGATCTCGGTGGGTCCATGTCAGCCAAAACCAGGGAGGCAAGCCAGATCTTCCTTGCCTTCCACTCGTTGGAATCAGCAGCGATGGCATGCCAGACCTTATCCAGCCCCTCCTTGTTGATCACCGTGGACCGGCCTGCTGGTTCCGGCCCCGACGAGGGCTCCGCTACCGCGGGGGTCTTGACCTTCTTCTTCCTGGGGGCCATGGAGGCAAGGTGGATTGGATTTTTTGTGGAATATGTCAAAGAGGATGGAAGTTTGCGAGGAGGAGAAGAACCAGAAGGAAAGCGCGTAGCAGGCAATGATGGCTCAGGTGCGTGCCCCAGGCAGTTGTCAAGTCGGGCAGTTGTCGAGGCGACGTGGAGAAGCGCAGACGCCCACGTCCCGTCGAGCACCACGCATCAGCCTGGACCGTCGGCGTTTGGGGCCTGCGGCGCTTCGCCCTTACCCCTTGGCTTCGTCTCGAAGCCAAGTCCGAGAGCGCCTTGGGCCCGGGGGCTACTGTCGGCATTCTGGGAACTAGGGTACCCAGACTTGTTTGCCTGCGGCCCACGGCATGGCTCCATCGATGGCCTTGTATGACCCATCTACAAGACCACCAAGACAAGACCCTCTCGAGGGGCCAAGCCTCATGAGACGGAGGACCTCAAGACCTCCCGAAGGAGTGGCCTCCCCAGGCAGCCACCCGACGAGCGGAGATTTCTATGCAGGTACCCAACCTCAAGAGGCTACCATGACGCAAACCATGACGATCGAGGCAGGTGGGCACCAGCGGGCGCAGAGGAGGTAGTTTCCTCTTTTGTGCTAAGGAGTCAATGGCAGGCGTGGGTTCCCGAGGATCCTAACAAAGGTTTCCATTCCGGTGCAACCAGACCTAGGCCGCCAGCATGGCATGACAGATGTCATCGCCGAGCCCACCGCTGCATCATGACAAGAAGCTTTGCAGGCGAAGACCACCTTTCATCTGGATAAGATGTATTACCTGTCCCCTTTCAAATTGGCCACTATGGGATCCCTTCCCACCTACTTTTTGGGGAAGAGGACTGAGGACACTATAAATATAGGTTAGCCACCACAGTAGAAGGGGCCGACTCATTCTCTCACCCACGAACCTCGCGAGGTTCTTTATCCCTTGTACTAGTACATCCTCAGCCCCTCGTGAGCCCAATCCACCACCAAGCAAGAGTAGTAGGGTACACCGCAAGGTGGCTCAAATCTGGGTAAACTATTGTGTCCATCTTCTTCCTTGTTCGTGTGAATCAAGCTAGTCCGTGGGGCGACAAGCTGGTAGGCTGGATAACTTGAGTTCTTTGCACACGCCCCAGAGTTCGAACATTTCTTGGGTCTTTTGAGCCCTGAATGCGACAGTGGAGGCTCTGTGAACAGCAACCGGTGGAGCCTGGAGGACGATGGTGGATGAACAGTACATCGTGGTGACTAGAGTGAGAAGCAGTAGATGGTGGATGAACAGTAGCCCGTGGAGTCCCATTTTGCGGTATGCCAGACCCCTCCAAATGAATAGGACCCCATTTCGACTGTACGCGCTCGAACAGAAGTTCGTTTGCTCTATTTAGCGGTACGCCAAACCCCTCCTGATCAACAGGACCCCGTTTCGACCGTATGCGATCGAACAGAAGTCTGTTTCCTCCATTTTGTGGTACCGCAGACCCCTCCCGATGAACATGATCCTGTTTTGTCCGTAGGCGGTCGAACAGAAGGTCGTTTCCTCCGTTTTCCCGTACGCCAGACCCTGTTTCAGTTGTTCCATCGAAGCCGGTTGGCTCCGGATGAACAGGAAGCATTCCATTGCCTCTCGATGAACACGATGTTGTTTCTCCATTCCGACCCAGCCGGTTGGCTGCCAATAAACAGGACACCGTTGGTGCCGTCCGTTGCCTCTCAATGTACACGAGCCCTGGCCGTATGTATGCGCGTGTACGTGTTCAAGACCGCACCTGTATGTACATATGTGCTCGTATTTTTTGCCATGTGGTTGTACGTACATGTACATGGTTTAGACAAGACTGCCTAAATTGCTACGTCCGGGGTGCTACTATGACATGTGCCACTGCTTGCTCAGCCAGGGTTTGTCTTTGCAAAGAGACTGATCAACCAGTATGTATGTACACGTTCGCGACCAGACAGTCAACTCTACGTACGGTTCAACTGGGTGGGTCCCAGCAGTCAGGGAGTATAAGGGTGCACTTTGTTCCATGTGAAGATATAGCTGGTGGGTCCCAGCTATCACGGGGAGGAATCATTCTTTAGACTAATACGGAGGCACTTCTTTGCGTCCAAAGATGTAGCTGGTTGGTCCAGCTGTCAGTGTCACCACATATAGTCGTCCTCCGACGGCTATCGTCTGTTGACCATGTTGACCACGCCGCTCCCAGAGCAGCAAGGCGGTGGACGATGAAGAGGACTAGGAAGGGAACGACCCGGGGCTGGGGAAGACTTGTCGTGGTTGCCCACGTGGAGGGGAGTACGAGGGTTGACTTTTTCAGCTGCGGTGTGAGGCTGCCGTCGCTAGAAAATATCAGGGGGTGTGCGTGAGTACAGGGAAGGCATTGCCAGCGGTGGGAGTAGGGTGGGGGCGGCGAGGCCTGCGTGGTGGCACGGTCGGCCACGGGATGCAAGAGCAGGCGGTACGGCTGGCGCTGGGTTGAGCGGCTGGAGCAAGAAAATTAGAGGTTGGAGAACCAGCATGGCCGCTGGATTAACATCCAACTGTCACTACTGCTGGAATCGTTTGTTTACTAAGTTGACAAAGCCATGCGTACGAGTCACCTTAGTAGGCCCACAAGTCAGCCACCAAATCTGGTGGGTCCCAGCTAGCAGCGGGAGGAATCATTTTTCTTGTCCATAATAAAGAGGCACTTCCTTGCATGCGAAAATGTAGCTGGTGGGTATCAACTGTCATGTGGAGGAAACTTTTTTTCTCGTGTAATAAGGAGACACTTCCTTGCGTGTGAAGATGCAACTGTTGGGTTCCAGTTGTTAGGAGGAGCAATTCACGTAATAAGGAGGCACTTGCTTGCCTACGGCCATGGACCATGTGGGCCCCTACTATCAGCCTCTCCACTTACATCCATCTTCCGATGGCTGTATTTTGTTAACCACTTTGACCACGCCACACCGAGAGCATCGATGCGGACGACGATGGCGAGGCCCAGGAAGGGAATAACCAAGAGCCGGCAAAGCCATAGAAGTGGATGCCCATGCTGAGAGGAGTACAAGGGCTGTGACTAGTTTGGCTGCGGGGTGAGGCTAGCTTTGCTGGAATATAACAGGAGGTGCGAGTGGCAGAGGGATGGCCTCGCCAACGGTGGGAGTAGGGTGGGCCGGTGAGGCCTACGTGGAAGCACTGCCGGCCATGGGAGAGGGAGCAGACAGTCCCATCGGCACTGGTTTGGGCAGCTGGAGTAGGAAGATCAGAGATTGAAGAAGCACGATGGCCGTTGGATGGACATCCAACAGTCACTGCTCTCGTGTGTTGAATAAGTTGACATAGCCTTGTATACACGTCAACCTTTTTTAGGAAGGAGTACACGTCAACCTAGTAGGCCCACAAGTCAGCCTCAAATCCGTGGAAAACAGCATACAACCAATCTGCCATTATTTCTAACAATTACAGCCTATTTGCTAATTATTAAGGATTTTTTGGAGCCCATATTCTTTTTGTTAGCATTATAGCCTATATTGTGGCCATGGTTAAAAAATTCAATGAAAATTTTCATATCTCGTTGCAGTCTGAAATGTTTTTAATCCCGAAATGTGGAGTCACATTCTTTCTAATTTGAAAAATAATTTTATATCAATTTAAAATCCAAATAATTTTCGCCACATAAAAGTCAATGAAACTTAGAATCTTGAAATGCAAAGAAAGAAAGAAATATGAAACTAATTGCCAGTTTGCATTGTTTTAAAATGTACGACCTAATTCTCATTACTGATAGCCCATTTTCTAGGCAAGCCAAATGCATCCCTCCTTGGCCTGAAAGATTTGCAGCCCAGCAGGGCTGACAAAAGCAGGGCCTCGATTGGGTATTCTGCAAAAAAACTGGGCTAGCCATTTTCAGAAAGAAAAACAACTTGGCTAGTCATGTGGTAAACATAAAATAAAAGGCTGGCTAGACTAGGCAGAGTGGCCCACACAACCCAGTTGATACCCTGCTCTGTCTCAAAAACAAAAAGAATTGGCGAGCTGCTGGGTCCCTGGTGTGAGCTGCTCATTGTGCGATTCTCCCGTTTATTGACTACGTTGACAATGGCATGGGACCTAGATGTCAGAAATCCATTAGGAGGAACCATTGTTTTGGCTTGAAATAAGGAGGTTGCTTGCATACTGCCATGACCCTGGTGGGTCCCCGCTGTCATCCTATCCATGTACAATCACCTCCTGATTTTGTACGCGTCAACATAGTAGGCCACAAGTCATCCTCTAAACTTATGCCAGACAAATACAACCCATTTAAAAAATAACAACCCATTCAATATGTTTAGATGGAAAGTTCAACATTCAGAGCAAAGCAACAGGTCTAATCTAGAGATAGAGTACCAAACTTCCATGTTGACAACCATCATAGCCAACTTAACTATCTAATCCCACTAATACTCTAGGGTACAAGTACTATCTTACTCATAGTTGACTAGACGATGCCGGCTGCCATCTGCGGTAGACGCTAAACACTGACACCAATGTCCTCCTCCTCGCATCTGACTCGCCAGAGGTGCGATAGGGCGTGTTGTTCGTGCACGTTGGCCCTTTCCACGTTGGTGTGGCCCACCAAAGCTTCGGCTTCTAAGCGAGAAACCCACTTGACAAGATGGTAATAAAATTTTGCATCATGCACGCATGCGTGCCCGACAACCTCTAGGGATATTTGCCGGGCGTCGGCCTCCATGTGTTCAGCCCAATTGTGGGCACTCTTCTCGCGACTCAGAGCAGTGGTGCCCTGCTGCTCAACGCCCCGCTCACGGTCGCACTCCGACATGTCATCATACTCTGCATTGCCATCTAAAGACTAATAGAATGCCTCCTCCCCCGTCTTCCTTCCAGTGAAAAATCGAACACTGGCTCCAGCGGTGAGCGCCTCTTGCATCGCCTATTATGGATGGGCAGGGGCACGATAGACGTGGTGAGAGCGAGGGCAAGTGTTGAGCGACATTTGGCCTATGGGGGCTTGTGAGGATAGGGCAAGTTGAGTGATGGTGCCGCTGGAGAATGCCAGGATCTAGTAATTATAAGCGGAAGGTAGGTGAACCAGAGTGTTAAGGAAATGTGACAGTCATCGAAATTGAATGCATAAGCAGGCATGGCTTAGTGTGCCAGCTTGCCGTGGAAAACTAGAAAACTGAAATTATGAATGTTCCATCCCGTCCCATCCCATCAGTGGTGCGTCTCGTCCGTGTTGGGTCGCACATTGGCATGACGGTCAAACGAGTGCACTCAATTCATCCGGATGAGGTACGTGCGTGATCTGCTTGTTAGTCGTGTAGGATCGAGTTGTCTAGATAGTTAATGTGTAGGATCGTAATATCTGATGAACGTTCGCTGGAAAATAAGGCATGTGCGAATGTTTTTGCTGGCAGTTTCTTCCGCTTCGCATGGCATTTTTTTCAGAATAACATTTCAGTTTCTTCAGAGGTAGGCATTTTTATTCAAGAAACTGCTACTTTTGGATCTTGCATGACAACTAAAACTGCCAGGACCGTATTAGTAGGCTAGCTAGTGACCGATCAGTAACTTATAAACACTGGGCAAATAGAAATAAGGAACTGCTAGTAACTTGTAAACACCAAGCACGCAAAAATAAGGATCATGCCGTGCACAGTAGTAAGAGCCGATCCATTCGAAATGTTCATAGGAGACTCATAGGACTGCTTTGTAATATGTTCACATTAATATCCCAAATTCACAACCAAGTAGTGTGATTCCCATACATAAGATCAACATATTAATGAATTTGAACGATTTACAGATCATATACAATATGTAGCTCCTAAAGCAAAGATCAAGAAAAAATATGTGTTCTTGCTATTAAGATGGATGCTTCTCTGGGCCAAAATTTAGTACAGAGTGAAAGACAAATTGGTTTGTGAAGTCTACATTTCATGCAAACGTAAGTGGTTTCACCAATAGATAGAACCATGAGAATAAACCACACATGATGGAGGAACAACCACTGAAATATGAGTTGTTCATCTGTCGATCACCCGGCGAGACTATTTTCGAAATACAACTTCAACTTTGGCAAAATGATGCCCATTGGATAATCAGACCAAAGCAATGAAGCACCTAGTGGTAGCCAATAAATAGTACAGTACTACTTTTGTGCAGTCCATGAAGTGAGTATCCAATCCTTCTGTGTCTATTTTCAAATGGTACTGCATGCTGTGACTACTATTCTCTTGTGTAGTTCCACAAAAATCGAGGTCAATTTGTTTGTTTTCCAAATAGCAACGGGCTGACATCTATTTGCACAAATATCAAGCAGCTAGTTAACATATACCTACCTTGTATTTTTGGTTTAAACACGTCTTTGCTAGTCATTTCCGTTTCGCACCTGTCATGTTGTGCACTGGACAATTTGATATTGTCATGTTTTGCACTAGACAATTTGGTACTGAATTGATTTGCTGGTATAGAGCAGAAATATAGCGCATATTCTTCATCAGACCAAGCATATTCTTGTTTGCAGTGACGGAAGAGGTGAAATGGATACGACCGAAATTGAGCATCCAATCATTGAATCATGTCCTACACCACCAATGTTGTTCCACCCTACCAATAAATTTACATGTAAACCACTAATATTACTATCTAATGATAGTAAAAAGTAGTAGCTAGATAGTAGCAAACCGTGTACCTTGGTAATGAACAGCTCATAGTGCCACCAATTGGATATAATTGTTTACAAGAAAAAATGCTCATAATGTTGAACCATTTGGACATTTTGTGCACTTCCACTAAAATCGAGCATCCCTATTTGCACAGATATTGAAAGTGCGATTACTATAAAAGTGCCACAAGTTGAAGCATAGGCTCATAAATATAAGCATTCCAATTTCTTAATGGGAAAATGTAGTAAGACTGTTACTAACCACCTATTTGAAGTAATAAATAAGGCAACAACCACTGATGTTAGGAAGGCATACATAGTATTTTGTGAAAGATTGAACCATTCCTGACCTTTCCTCTTCTTTTAGGCATTTTTGTGCAGCTCAACTAAAATAAAATGCCATCACCACATTGACAATTCGGTGACACTGTACAAAAAAATGACTTACAATTACATCATGATGCCAGGTATGTAATTGATAGGCAATAGAGACAAACATGCAAACCTCCTCCGATAACATAATGAACATTACTTTTAACAAAGGTGTGACAAGCTTTGTCGGCATAATTTGAATGAGTTCTACACCTTCTGTTCCTTAATATGAGACGTTTTTGTAGTTCAATTAAAAGTACCGGAACGTCTAGTATTTAGAAAAATAGGTAGTAGTTTTCTTGTGCGCATATCTAGGAAAGCTTGCCACACCTTATATATGTCCATACGCTAACACAACACCATTCAAATAGTACAAATATACAGTAATACAGTGGCTAGTGCAATAGTAGAGTCGTCTATCTATTACGGGGTACAGTACAATGGTTTTACTCAACAAATTTCAATAAGCTAGCACTTGAAGATTTCTATAAGCATTAACTATACAAAATCTAAAGGTAACAAGTTTCAGCATTGGTATACTGGATGTGCAACAACATTAGACGAAATACAAAATTCTAAAGCTAACTAACATTATTAACTAATGATAGTATAAAAAAATAACAAACCATGTACCTTCAAGGTAAATATCATTTTGTACTCCAGGGGACCTAAAAAATTGCTATCCCAATCTTGATAGTTGATAAAACATAAAAACTTGATTAAATGAATCTACAAAACAACAGGAGGAGGAGGAGGTGCCCACTCCTAACCTTACCCCTTCTCTTAATATTTTTTGTGCAATTTAACTGAAATAAAATGCCATCACCACCTTGGCATTTTGGTGACACTGTACAATTTTTTTTTACTTATCATTACATCATGAAGTGAGGTATGTAATCTATAAGCATTAACAGTGCAAAAATCTGAAGGTAGTAACAAGTTTCGTCATTGGTATACTAGCTGTGCAACAACATTAGAACGCCTTAGCTCAAAAATCTCTAATAAATCCACAATCAATAGCTAACCTTGAAATAATCTAGTGACATTACTTGGCATTGCTTAAAATTATAGGTGGCATTAGACTAACTGCGGCATTAGTTAAATGTGGCATCACTTTAGTAGTATCATTGCTTGATTTTATGAGTGGCGTTATACTAACACTAAAAAAGTGGCAATAAGAGCATGGGAAGGCCCTTTCGGATAGTGGGCGCACTAGTACGTTGTACCTCCACGGACACATAGAGTGGTTTCCCAGAGCAACAAATATCCAGGCAACCATGTGGATTACTTCCCATTTTTCTTCTCTTTAGCCACCTTTTCCCTATGTGAGGACAACAAACCTGATGCCTGGACACATAGAGTGGTTTCCCTGGTCATTCTCTATTGCGTTCTGATGCCTTTCTACCCTCTTTCAACCAAGAGACAAGAAACTCGTTCCTTAGCTACTATTTTCCCCTTTTCAACCAAGATGCAGTTTCGATACCTAGTCTCTTCGACAGTACTTTACCCCTTTCTTTTCTTATTCAACCCAGACATGGATTACTCTGCATGAAGTAGGGTTTACTTTAATAGTGCAAATCAATGTTTCTTCTGTGTGACCAGCGGAGTAGAGGATAGTAAATTGGGAGATGGGGGGTCAAAAAAGATCGACATGCATCGACGGGGCAGATGGGGCAATAGAACAAGGGTATGGTTCGAAAAGAGGTAGCATACCTAAGGGTCGGCGGGAAGTGGCTTCACTCATGGCCGTCATCCTCTGCACACACTAGGGCAGCGAGCTTGGGGACAAAGGCCATCTTGCATCGGTGCTAGGTCTGAGAGGACGGCCTTGTCATCAGTGTGTGATCTCGCTCGCCTCTGACGAGTGCGTCAACGCTGCACATCCTTTTCTTCCTCGGCGGATGGAATCCTTGTGGATATGTGACCATCAGTGAGGAGGGAGAGAGAGGGGCCACCACCATCTTTTCTAGATCTGGAGAGAGGGTGATAGTGTGCGTAGCAAGTGGACAGCCCTTAGCAAGCATGTGCTGAAGCTCTAGCATGTATATCTTACTAGTACTAGTACTAGAGGTAGAGCAGTGGTAGAATAGTTTATATTTTCTCTGTATACAGTACCAATTAGTTGTGCTTAAAAACTAAAAGACACAACATTAAAAAAATAAAGTTGAGAAATAATGCGGTAGCTCGGGCCAACACGTCCAGAACACATTTTGCACGATAAATGACACACCATGTTTTGTTGACATGTGGTCCCGTTCCAACATGTCAGTGAGACGACAGCGAGTCTTCCTGTATAATTTACGAATGGACGTATGTGTAGGCCAAGATGGCTCTTTCTATACCTTGGCAACCGTCCGCTCCCCACCAGCCTCTTCTCATAACGTGGCACCAGTCCACCGCCTCTTCGCCTTTCCCTCTCGATTTGGAACTGCTGTCGCACACTCTTCCTCCCTCCATTTGCCTTGACTCTTCCTTCTTCCATTGTTCGTCTTCTCAATGGATGAAAGATTACGTGGTGGATTAACTCATTGATCTGTGCGATGTCATCACTACAGCTAGCATGGCAGGTTCGTTCAAGACCATTCTTGACTCAACAAATAACATCATTACAAAGAACCCAAGGGTTCAGGAGCAGTTTGATCTATCCTATCTTCGTTGCCATAACCCTGCTCGCTGGCATGGGGACGACGGAAGCCTCACCTTGTGCAAGTTGATGCCGATTGATAATGATAATACGTGTGATGTTAAGATGCCATCACTTAATGGTAAGGCCTAGGCAGGCGCAAATGGAGATCGGGTTGTTTATATTGGGTACAACTATGAGTGGGAACTCGTGAATTTGTACACTCATCACCGGATTCCACTTCCAAAAATGTCAGACAACCCTAAGGTTGAGCACACCGATGATCTATGTACGTTCAAATATGATCATGGTGACTGTCATCTAGCAATTTGTCGAGTTCCCAGTCACTCTTGGGATTATAGGAATGCTTGTGTTGTTGCTATCTTCAACAAGCTTGTTGCCGTCTTAGTCCTTCGACTCGATGGATATTGCTCAAAAATCAGCTTCGGTACACGGCTGTGTACTGCGATGCAATTCAATACGAGGGTCTTGTGTTTGCGGCCACCACTTCTGGCACTGTTTTCGCATGGGATCCTTATTGTTCCAGTATGTTTGTCTTCCACTATAATTATAATTGTTTCATTCACCATGCATGTGAGTTAGTATCCCCATAGTAATTAACCATCTTGTGTTTCCAGGGTCTTGTCAACATTCCCCCACCGCTACTTGGAAAATTTTACATCCAAGGGGGAGATGACGATGGTGATGATCACGAGCAGGACCTACATATTCAGTGGTGCCTGGCAACTTATTCCGATGGATCACCTCTTCTTGTCTGTATACAGGGCACTGCTGATGTTATAAAGGAAGAAGGTGTTGTCTCCCATGGTCGTGCTCTTCGGACCTATTCCAACATCCATCACAGGTATTCGGGATGGATACTAGTGTGCTAGCGCCAGCACCTTCTCCCTAGTTCAATATTGATAGTCTTGGAGAAAACACGCTCTTCCTTGGACTAAACTATCCAATGATGGTGAAAGGCGATCTAGCTATTGTTGGGAAAATGTTACCATTTATTAGAATAAATTGTATCTATACCACAGACATTGCTATGGTTCCCTACCTGGCTATCACAAAATGCAAGCTAATACAGGCCTCTTTAGCCTGGACGACGAGTCTTGCACTGGTCTTGATATTGACAACAACTGGCCCTACCCAGAGAATCACTTATGGTTCAAAGCAAGTGTTTCCAATGCCAAGGATTGGTTGACCTGAAGTTTATTTCATCACTTTGTTATTTGTCACGTGATAAAAACTTTAGTATTTATAATGTATCCTTGTTGTCGTTGTGCGTTGATGACTTGTTGTATGCAATACTAAATGATATGCCTCTAATTAACTTACTAAATTTATGAATGGCTTTCGAGTCACTTCTCAAAGTGTGTGATGTGATGCGGCAGTTTTTTACTTAATAAATAATTGACCGTGCATTGCAACATGTTATCAGATGAGTCCAATCAACAATAGTACTACTAGTTAGCTTCACATGCTTCTCGCGGCGGGCGGGTGTTTTTACTATAGCTCGGAATCCCATCATCCTAGGTCGTTGGATGAACTGCATTTTGGTGTTTGGATTCAAACTTTCAAAACTACTACACTATCTCTACATCTACGTATATGTAATACAACAAGTTTTAAACTTGAGACCAACCATCCACCCTCCCAAAGAACACTTTTTAGCATGCCACGGACTACAAGAAAATTTGGCCACAGTGTGAGGTAGGCCATATGTTAACGTGTTCGCTGTACGTAACCAGCACCTTGAATCCTCGATATAGTATGGTGGCATGGGCCATAACAAGCATTTGCGTCCAGGAGTACGGAACACGCCACGAACATGACTCCCATCTGACACCATATTTCTTTGAGTCTGTGCTACAAATATCTCTTCTCCATGCTCGTTTCTCTAACTCAGCTATCATGTGACGGGCGGGGCAAGGGTTTGCTGATAGTCGGTTTCGTCAACTATGGTCCCACTTGTAAATTAAGATGTGAGACAACACGCGTTACCCCATTGAGCGGTGTGCCAGACCAACCATGTGGGCGTGCGACGTGAACACGATAGGGTTTTTCTTTTGAAATTGTACTATTAGTAAGTTGTAACACTTGGTTCTGCTCCTGGCGTGACCGATAGATAGAAATAACAATTTTCTCTCAAAAAATAGATATAACGATTCAAAATGCTAGCGATGGTCTTTTCTCGCATGATAAGAGGGAGAGTTTTGCCAATTTTGGCCATCATCACTTTCCTTACATGCGATCCCACCTGTAAGTGATGTGCCTAGCCACTTTGCGTTGAGGGGCGGGCAGGAATGACCATCTGGGATGAGCCTGCGCAGCAATCTGCTAACACGACTCCGTCCTGATTTGTTGGTCCTTTCGTATTATGTGTCAATTTTGGACCACATATTTCATAGACAATATTTTAATGCATGTTATAAACATTTATATGGTTGGATTCATATTTGAACATAGTTTCCAATAATACTATTTTTTGTGACATGCATTAACATATTTTTAATTGAATTCATAGTCAAAATTTGGCACAAAACAATAAGGGGAACAACAAACCAGGATGGAGGTAGTACCCCGCACGATGCCTCCTAGTAGCCAATTAAAAGAGGGACGCGTGGCAACACTTAAATGGTTAGTAGGACGCCCATAGTTTCAATGCTACTTCTATTTCCAACTGTAACGTGGCAGCTCTTTGTTCCAAAAATGACTTTGTTTTGGTTGTTTATGTGCGCGCCTTCGTAAATTGAACCAGCATGCCAAGAAGTTTGAAATGCATTCCCATTTCTTGCTTGGGACCTAAACATTCCCATTACACGTCAATATTAATATAAAAGAAGTTTTGCTGTGGGGCACTTCATGCATGGTACATACAGAAGTTATGAAGTTGACGCAAAAGGTATGAAAATTACAGTATAAATGGATTTGACCCAAAAATAAATATGTATATGGGTCCATCAACGACATCCTCTCGCCGTAGTGCGCCGATTCACCAATCAACGGGTGAGGAGCAGCGGTGTTGGCAGCAAGGTCAACATGCTTCTGAACAATGCCGTCCAAGGTTGCCCTGTGGTCCAAGAAGGACAACGTCCTATCATCCTCCTCTGGCACGTAGTATTCCTTGTGGATAATTTTCTCGTAGACGTGGGTGATTATGTCGGTGGTGTCTTCCTGCGCCAGGCGCTGTGTGGCGAGCGCGACCTCGAGGTCGATATTCTCCGTTGTCGGTGGGCGGTCGTAGGGCCACTAGTGCATTGAAGAGGTTGTCACCATAGAGGCCGGTGAGGGTGGCAGGCGTGGCAAAGCCTGGGTGCTTGGCTGAAGGCGTACGTCAAGGTCATCCACGAGCTTCTTGATGATGGTGAACTTGTCGAGGAAGCCGACGAGGGCCTCGTCGAACAAGGAGATGAAGATGTTGTCCAAGAGGCCTCTCTCCCTTGCGGCCTCAAGCACGACCTGGAGACATTCTTCAGTGTCGAGCCGCAGGCCAGCATCGTGGACCACCTGGCACATCCGGCTCATGCTCGCGCTCATCACCTCCATGGGTCTAGCATCTGGTCAACTGATCTTGCGATTGGAGTGATCACTCTTGCCCTTGGTTAGGGTGCATAGACTCATAGGATTTTGTAGATGGATTGGAGTGGCGGGGAGCCTTTATATGAGAAGTGCATATTGCGTTGGATTCACGTGTGTGTTGGCCATCTACTCCTCAGCCCTTACTCCCTCTGTATCAGTGTAGTATAGTCATCTCATCAAGACCAAGTCAGGGAAAAATGAGAGAACTTGATGTTTATTTGGTAATTAATGTCATTGCATGCAGAGAATTGAACACTACATGTTGTGCTAAGTAGTCTCAAGTCATTTAATGCATACACACCCCATGTCTCCTATTGCCTGATTTCCTTTTTTGTGGAAAAAACGGGGAATGAGGTGGGTAGTTAATGCACCACGCCTAAAAATGTTTTGGGATTATTTGGTTTTCATAATGTGACTAGTGCACAAGTAAGGAGGGAGTACAGTAGTAGTCTGATTGATGATATTTCAAATTTGAGCCATCTACCGGAAGGGAGAGTGTATAATATTATCAGAAACTACATTCATAATTGAATAAAACAATACTCCATGTATTTATTTATGGAGGGAGTAGTATATTTTTTTGACATGCATTACTAGATATTTAGTCAAATACTAAATGCAGACGGAGGTGGTAGTACTACTAAATCCAAATGGTGGTAGTACTAGTAGTACTACCAATGTAGTAATATTGTACTACCCGTTGGTCAAATTATTACGTGCTCCTCCTCACAGTGAGGTGACAAGACCCTGCACCGGAGATGACACCTGAGTGTAGGCGGCGTGTTCGGCATACCGAAAGTCGGCCTCATCGTGTGCAATCAGTATCATCATCGCTGTAGAGCTACCCTGCTTACAACTAGTCGTGTTCTAGATAATTTCCTATGAGTTGCCACGAGTAATAATAAATATTGTCTCGACTAATGGGTATATCGTTGCCTCACCTATGCACGCGAGCATCTATCGTAACATAGCACCTCATCCTGGATAGTTGTAATATTACAAGGTTCAAGCTAATATTACAAATGCTAGTAGTAATGCTGCACCTATGAAGACGGCTATTAGGAACTTTACGTAAGACTTTCGTTACTTTGGCTGGATGTAGCATTATCGTACAAACTAAAATCTACCGCCCTGACAAGTCACTAATGTGCACATAAATTTTTGAGTCTCTTGCTGCTGGATGTTTCAAAAGCAAATCTAGCTTCTATAGAGACTTTGTCATTTAGGCTTAGACGCTTGTGGTGATCAGCACACCATCCATTGTTGCACCAGAGAACGCCAAACCTCATGACCTTGAGCACACTTGCCTCCAGAACAAAGCACCTCGCCAATTTAATCCTAGATGTGGTGCCCCGGTAGTCGATCAATTCAATTTCCATAAGATGGAGATCGACGCGTTCAATGAGATTGTTATATTGCATCACATTTTTCACTTTCGGGTCTTTTTATCTGCAAAAGAAGAGAAAATATTAGAGAAGTTGGCTATACAAGATTGTCGTGTCATCAAGAGCTACCAATATCATTCGCTCATACGATATGGTTGGCCATAGTGTTGCCTCTAAGGCTAGTGCTATTTTTTCACTCTCTCTCCTTTCTTAATTTCCTCTCATTTACTCATTTTACGTGGGAGCACATGAATAGGTTGGCCATAGTGTGAGCATTTGTTGCTAGTATAATAAGCCATAGGAAAGGAGTACTCTAGTACTAGCACTTCATTTTACTCCCTTGTGGGTCCAACTTTAAAACTATACTAGAGGCAGCACACTGCGAAGCTTTGATATAACCTTATAGGCAGGTCAGTGGGTCCCAGGTTAGAGGCAAACATACATGTGGATGCTCTTATAGCCCACTTCCCACTATGGCTAGCTTTGGATACAACAACAAAAAGGGCTTGTAGCCCACTATTGTACTACCTCCTTCTTACTAGTTCATAGGTCCCCTTTGTATTTAGTGTAAAATTTTGACCATAGATTTATGTAAGAAAATGTCAAGGAATGCCACTAGAAATTATACCATTAGAAATTGTGTCCAAATATGAATCCAATGATATAATTCTTAGTGACATGCATTAACATTTTTGTTAGTTAAATCTATGGTATAAATTTGATACTACAAAATAACAAGGGGACTAGTAAGCCAAGATGAAGGTAGTACATGCTCTTAGGGCATCCATAGTGGTTGTAGGGAGCATTGCCTCTAAGCTGGGGTCCACATTGCTGCCTCTAAGGTTAGTCAAAAATGTTGCAATGTATGGCGTTTGAGTGCAGCCTCTACAATGGTCCCACAAAAACAATAATCAAGTTGATATGTGATTCACTTTTCAGTTGGGAGACTCAAGAAAGTGGATGACATGTAGGGAGAGATGAATGTTTTAATTGAAAGAAAATCTTGGAGGCAGTCTCTTGGCTTAGAGGCGATGCCAAGGATTTTTTTTGCTAGAGGCAACTCCATGCAATGTATAGAGGAAGCCTCTAAAGGCTTAGAGGCAAGCTATAGAGGCATCAAAAGTGCACATTTTGGTTGCTAGTCTAAGTTACTTCCCACTATGACTAGCCTTGGCTACAGCAACCAAAAAATGATGCTGGTGATCACATGAGAATAAATAGTGAAAACATTTCTTTCAGTATATAGTGCGTAGATGCAGTTTCGAACACTACACTAGTCATTGTAACTTTGGGAAATTACGAAAAAATTGAGCTTGTGTTTCACATTTAATAGGAAACGAGTTTCACCTCGACGAGTAGCTTCTCCATGCACGGAAAGCATGTAAGGAATCCAACAACTTGATCTAGATTGGGGCTGATAGATTTTATTGCCAAGATATTCACTGTGCGCACAGACTGGGTCAAGTTCGTGGGAATCATTTTCTGGATGATAGTCGAACATACATCAAGAATTTTTTTAAAAAAATGTGATTTTCAAGAAGAAGAAGGAGAAGAAGAATAGTGTTGTACCTAAATGATTATGGATCCAATAACAAGTTCGGAGAATTTGGCAGACGAGTAGGCAACGCTATCAATTGTTGTGTGTCAATGACCCTTATTTTTGTTGGACCTTCTAGATCAGATACAAGCAATCTCTGAGGAAAGGCGTATTCTCAGTGACCATCGCGTGAAACAGCTCAACTAATCTCTTCCCAAGTAATGTCTTGTTGCGGGGCCAACAAGACACATAAATCCATCAGATATTTGTCGAGGCAATGTGGAAGGTAATGAACCCATGGATCTGCCAAAGACAAAGGAACTCGAGTGCATTACAACCATGGAGTAGGTGCTTGATAGCCTCCTTTGAGATGCCAATGTCAAAGAGGTTGAGCTACTTTAGTTCAGGGAGAAGAAGAGCATGCACGACATTAATCTGGGGAAAATAGGAGGAGCTGAACCACCAGCAGTGCAGCGTTGGCTCGAAGCGGAGCGTCAATGGCGGCAAAGAGTGATATTGTCCATCAAACCTGAGCTCCTCGATCTGATTTAGGGAGAGGAATAAGAACCACCAGTTGAACTTGGCTTGGACCTGGCAGTTGGTACTTAAAATGCAGATATCGAGGCGTCTGGCTGGCCCAGGGTGCGATGCAAGGATATTGGAGACTGCAGCCATGCGTCTGCAATCCCCTTCGCCATGGAAGCTGTCGAGGTGAGATTGAGGGGGACGCAGCACCAGAGGGGATGCCACCACCGGGAGAGCAGGGTGGTCCAGATGGCAGATTTGTTGGGGAGGAGGGCAATAATAATGAGGAACATGTCGTCGGGGAGGCTGCTGATTAAATCCAGGCTTGTCAGATGCTATTTTGGCTCGAGCTGCCTCCACTTCTTAGACGCGTCACCGTCCATCTCAACCGACAGTGACACTGGTGTACGCGTGTGCTGGTGTGTATTGTGTGCTAGGTGTGCGCGAGTGCATCCTTCACGTGGAAGAAGTGTGCCCTCAATTTAGTAGCATGCTGGGTGCTACAAAGAGTGGTTTGAACTTTGTTTACTTCACCGCCTGTCCGATGGGCCTCTAGTTTATTTATTTTCACCCACTACCACATGCGCCAGCATAAGAAGATAGAGAACACGAGCTGACAAAGCAACATGTAGACTGGTTGATCCATCAACTAAACAATATACAGAGCTATAGCTAACACAGTGACCGTATACTCCCTCAGTAAAGAGAGAGAGAAAGAGCTACTCCCTCCGTTCAATAATGTAGTGCCTATAATTTTTTGAAAAGTCAAACTTTTGAAACTTTAACCAAGTTTATAAAGAAATTACTTATATCTACAAGACCAAAGATAAATGATATGAACTAAGTACATCTTATGATGAATCTATTGATCATTCCATATGTAAATGTTTTTCTCCACATATACCTAGTCAAACTTTTCTGAGGTTTGACTTCTCAAAACATACATATGTTATGGACGTGAGAGAGTACCTAAATAGAGAGAGAGAGAGAGAGAGAGAGAAGAGAGTGAGTGTGAAAAAAGTGTGTGCGTGTGTGTGTGAAAGAGACATGGACAACGCATGATAAAGTAGAGAAAAAGTGTGTGTCTTATGTAAACATATCACGGATGCATCTTCAAGAGCGGAAGCGACGTGAGGAGATACCGTGTGGTTGTTTGCAACTGAGAGATAAATACCCCTAGCATGTGGCCAAGAGAGTTTTGGCAAACTAGGGAGAGACGTCGAGAGAGACACATGGAGAAAATGCAGGCATGGGGAGGAGAGTGTGTGTGTCTGTGAGAGAGATCCCCTGGAGATCGTGATGGGACTACATGGGTGGGAGATCGAGGGATAAGGTGTGTGTGCAATAGAAGATACCTCCAGAGAGATCGAGATAGACGTAGGGATTAAAGGATAAAATACTTGTGTTCGCGATGTATTGTGAGAGATAGTCATACTTAGGGGGGAGTGCATGTTCCTATGATGGAGTGAGAGATTATGGTACTTAGGGGGTGTGTAAAATAGAGAGAGTGGCAGAGAGTGTCAGATTGGTTTATGTTCTGCGAGCGAGATATTTGTATGTGTGACCAAGGGAGATATAAAGTTTGAGAGAGATATAGGATCCCCGATACGGCCGAGTGGTGCGTTAGAGAGTTGAGAGAGGGTAAGAGATACTCCATCCGTTTGATAATGTAGTGCATATAATTTTTTTAGAAATCAAACTTTGAAACATTGACCAGGTTTACACAGAAAATTATTTATACATGCAATACCAAAGATACATCATATGAAACTACATCTTGTGATGAATTTGATGATATATATTTGTCGTTCTAGATGTAAATGTTTTTCTACACGTACCTAGTCAAACTTTGCGAGGTTTGACTTTTCATCAAATCTATATGCTATGGACGAAAGATAGTACCTAAGTAGAGAGAGATCAAGTGTGTGTGATGGAGAAAGAGTGAGTTGGAAAAAAGTGGGTGTTTGAAAGAGAAAGGGACAATAAATAATAAAATAGAGAGAGAGAGAGAGCATGTATTATGCAAACATATCACTCATGCACCTCCGAGATAAAAAACAAGGTGAGGAGATACACGGAGATAGCTAGTGTGTGGTTGTTTGCAACGGAGAGAGCCCCTCCTATAGCACCTGTCCAACAGAGGTCTGGCCAACAAGGGACAAAGTCGAGAGGGATGTATGGAGAAGATGGACACATGGGGAGGGAGAGAGGGCTGTGTTTGTGATAGAGACATCCCCTCGAGATTGTGAGGGAACTATATGGGTGGAAGATCGATAGACAAGGTGTGTGTGTGATAGAAAAATTCCCCGAGAGAAATGGAGATAGACCAAGTAAGGGAAAGAGGCAGTGCATATGTTTAAGATGGAGACTGAGAAATAGTCATGTACCTAGGGGGACTGTGTGTGCCTCCAATGGAGTGAGAGACATAAATACTTAGCTAGGCGTGAGATTGTGTGTTTGTGTGCATGTGAGATGGAGAGAGAATGATGGAGAGATAGATAGATAGATAGATAGATAGATAGATAGATAGAGAGTTTTAGATGGGTGTATATAGTGCAAGTGAGATATGCATGTGTATGGGTGACCTAGGGAGATGGAGAGTTCGAGAGAGAGGGAAGAGCCCCGAGACGGCGGAGTGGTGCATGACAGGGTTACGGACAATGAGCTAGGGAATTTGTGTGCGTACAATGAGTGCACCCTAGATATTCAGATTAGACTAGAGAATCATACATTGTGTGCGAGAGATACCTCTACATGGACTGTGCATGCAAACTAGAAAGACCGAGAGAGAGAGAGAGAGAGAGAGGGAGGGAGGGAGAGGGACCGACAAGGTTTGTGTTTGTATGCACGCGATAGAAACAAAGATTGTCGGCTAGAGAAAGAAAAGGAGTTCGAGAGAGGGGTGAGGTCGTGTTTATGCATCGGAGACTGATATAAACCATGTTTCGGTGTATATTTGCATTCAAATCTTTGAATTGGAGAACATGGTGTTTGCAATCCACACATGAATGGAGATATGCGTATCAAACAAGTTCATTAATTTGACTTTCGGCATTTTCATGGAGGACTATAATACAACACGCTACTCAATTGAGGTGTTCAATTTTGGATTTAGTCCACAATTTTGACCGGGTGAACGAGCTATTTGATTGAATCGAGATATTTCATTTTGGATTTGACTCCTGTTTTTGAGTGCGTCAACTATTTTTCAAATAAATCGGTAGCAATGAGCATGTAAAAACACATTAGTCCCAAGCATCATCTCACCATCTAAAAAAGAAGTGGCAAGCTAATATGTCAAAATTTGATTCGAATCGACTTGGTGAGGTAGACGTGGATGCTCGTTCTCCCAAAATTTGAATGAATTGCTAAACACCCATTGCTCGGTGGAACTGCCCGAGAAAATAAATGGGAGACGCGAAATTACCGGGCTATCTGGGACCCACATCAATTGGCCTGTTGTACATTGAGGGTAGGTTTGTAACTTCATCCAAACACGCCCTCTCCTCTACCAAAATGACAAGAGTCGAATAATTCATAAACCATGGGTGGCAAACACCCTGTCCTCGGTCGAAATGGCAGACGCCAAATAATTCATAGACCATGGGCGGAAAAACACCCTCTAGTCAGCCGAAATCGCTCGCGCCTACTATTTCAAAACATGCCCTCCTCGGCCGAAATTGCTCGTGCCCACTATTTTCAAAGCACGCCCTCCTCTCCCGAAATCGCTGGCGCCCACTACTTGGGAGAAGAAAAGTTACACTACTATCCCCAACCCTCAAGACACAGACCCAAGCCCACATGCCAAAAGGTTGGGGTAGAACTATAACTTCCCCCATGTTTTAAACAAATGAATGCATAAGACATGGTTCCCCCTCCCAATTCCCCATTCATACACCATGGGCACCAAATCACCTTCTCCCCAGCCATGAAACCACAGCCCCTCCATGGCGCAACTCCCACCGCACCAAATCTACCGCCGCCCTCCTCCCCAATGCCGAAGCCGCTGTCTATTTTCCATCATGCACTGGGCCGTCTGCCTCTTACTTCATCCTACCGGAGCTGCCTCGATGATGACCGCGTGAATCATACCGAAGCCGATTCACCCGCGCCATTGTGCACGACGCCAGAGTGGCTCCATCATCGGACGCCTCCAGGGCCCCAACACTACTTCCCCATAGCCATAGACCGTCGCGACATATCCGCTTTCCCACCACCGGGAGCCACCGCAACCGCGCCGGACTCACCGACTCAGCAGCTGTAGCTGCCTACTTCACCGGGCCACAATATAGGTCGTAGACTCATCTTAAATCACTTTATTCATTAGGCATCAGTCGCTCGCATTTTTATTCTGGGTCAGTCAATTCCCAATGGACGGTAGCAGCGCCCCTTGAGGCGGCGGAGCTCCTAGGCTGCCAGTTGGTTGGGGCAGCAGTGCCTCGGTGTCTATCAAAGGGGTGCGTGGGTGCAGGTTCACCGTGGAAGAAGAGTTTAGGTGCCTATCTTAGTGTTGCGTGGGGTGAAGGTACTGCCGCTGCCGGATCTAGATACCGGTGAGTCTTTGTGGTTTGGACGAGGGCGGCGCAACCACGACATTGTGGTGGGGCGGGGGGGGGGTTGGTCGGAGCTGTTGCGGCCAGTGATGGCGGAACCAGGTTGTTATGCCAGTTGTCACTGGCTCCTCGGGGAAGATACTAAACCATGTGAGCCGGGAGGCACAAGACAGCCATCCAGCCATCTGGCGTGGATCGAACAATACTGTCAGTGTTCTAGGTACGGTGGTACCCATAATTGCCTGCCTGCGGCACACTGCATAGCTCCATCGACGGCCTGGTATGGCCCAGCTTCAGCATCAACAACTCAAGACCCTTGCGAGGGGCCAAGCCTCACGAGGCGGATGACACCAAGACCTCCAAGGGGATTAGCCTCCTCAGGCTGACTCTCGAGGAGCAGAGATTTCCATGCAAGGTGCACCTCACAAGGCTCAGCTGATATGTGCCATGACGACCAAGGCCAGGCGGGCGCCAGGCGGGTGCAGTGTACCAGTTTCCTCTTGGGTGCAAAGGAAGGAGGAAAACAGCAGGCATGTAGTCCCGAGGAATCAGCCAAAGGTTTCCATTCCGGTGCAACAAGACCAAGACCGCCAGGACGGCAGGACGGAGGTCATCGGCGAGCCCACCGCAGCGTCACCACCAGAGGCTTTTGCAAGAGAAGACCACTTTAGTCAGGATAGGGTGTACTTGTTGTATCCCTTCAAATCTGACCGTTGTGGGATCCCTTCCCTCCAACATTTGGGAAGAGGACCAAGGCCACTATAAATAGGACCTAGCCACCAACATAGAGGAGGAGGCCGAGCCGGATCCATCGAATCCATTCCACCCTCACCAGCTCACCTGAGCTCAAGAACACCTCACCTCCTGAGGCTGTTCAACCACTATACTAGTTCTTCCTTGGCCCCTCGAGGCAAATCCACCACAAAGCAGGAGTAGGGTTTTACACCGCAAGATGGCCCGAACCTGGGTAAACTGTCGTGTCTTTCTTTCCCTTCGAGCTCGACGCGTTAGGCTGTGAGGTTTCGCGAGTAGAAGGATGGGTAGGTTGAGATCTCTGCACGCACCCCAGAGTTCAAACCTCTCAAGTGTTTGCGAAACCCGAAATCTGACATTTGGCGCGCCAGGTAAGGGTGCGTCGGATCTTCTCTTCCGTCGATCGATCCACCGCTACTCTGATGCTTCCATAGCCAATGCCTCCAGAGCCCATGTTGAGCATTGGGTTGTCCGGTCCACTCCGACAGCATCTGCCGACGAGGAGGACCTCCACTCCGTGCTGCTCGCAGCTCGCGCTCCGCGTGGTGCCGTCGGCCGCGGGAGGGACGGGCCGCCGCCCGTCCCTCTCCTGCCGCGTCGCAACCGCGCCGCCGTGCGGTCTTAAAGATACGCCATGGCTACAACACCACACACTCACCAAGAGCAGGCGAACATGCGAGCTACGGTCATTGTGGCTCGAGAGCCGCTGAGGTGCAGGCTGGCAGAAAGCGGCCACGATGCCCTGTTGGAACGGGTCGCCTAGTTGCTGGATGCTGCATGCAGGGGCGCGTCACCATTCTGCAGCCATGTAGGGGCGCTCACCCTCTCCATGCCTGCGCGTCATCTCCGAGGCCCCTAAAGAGCCCCTCGGCATTGGCCTACCCCATGGCGCGACCCGGTCTACCTCGACCATGCCGTCCAGGGGCCGGCGGTCCCGAGCGGCCTCCCTTGGGGCCGCACCGGGGCGCCAACCCTCGGTCGTCAGGACCTGGTGCAGGGTGCGGGCGGCAGTAGGGCAAGGCAACCGGGCGGCGACTCAGGCGCAGCCAGCCCAGAAGCCTACATGCCCGTCGCAATGAACCTGAGGTATGCATCGGGAGAGGGCCCCAGCCGATCCCCCACGCTAGGCTAGGCGCTGGAAGTACACGAAGCCAAGGCTCTCTGGGAGCCACTGCAGGGCTCCACCAACGCCTTCGATGATGAATACCACTGGGTACAGCTAACATCTCAGGAGCACGCTTGCACTAACCATGGATCGCAGGTGAACCAAGCTGCTGCTACTGCTAGGGCCCCGGGGTGGCAGCCTAGCCGCAGGTGGACGAAGGGCCTTTGGAGCAGCGTGGGAGGAGCCCAGGGCCAGGGCCTCCCCCGCGCTGCATGGAGAAAGGCGTCACTCGGAGGTAGGTCCTCCGCCGGGGAAGGCGCCGGCGAGCCCTTCCCCTCGCGGAGGGCCTGCGGTCGTCGAGGGTGCCGCCAGCGTCCTCCTTGCCCCTTGGTGTCGTCCTTGTTTCCGGACGCCCCAACGGTGGTTGGGGGAGGCATAGGGCGTGGTCCTCGTCGGGCGACATGAAGCAAGGCTCCCGCCTGTGAAGGTCTCCGCTCATGACACTCTCATGTAATAAGGAGTGGGGTTGTACACGCCTCGGAGTCTCCTCAGTGCCGCCCTGGGGCCTCATGGGGGCTCCCGCCCACATCCAAGTGGACGCACCATGCTCCCGGCTGGCCATCGACACTGTCCCCCAATGACTATGCCCATGCCCAGTGGAAGCACTTAGCTCCGCGCTGGTGAGAAGACCCGAAGACTAGCTAGGCGCCAGACATGGCTTTTTGCTTTCGCCCCTCTCTTTGTACCCAATTCTCTGGCTTTTTGGACTGAACTTGAATCTTGCGTGTTTACCAAAAGAAAAACGGGGGGAAGTTTTCTTGTCTCGTGTCATTCTCTCACTTTCTGGTTTCGTGTATTTTAGCGGCGGCTCGTGCCTGCTGTACCCCCCCCCCACCCCGAGCGCCTCACGAGTAGGGGCTGGGCACGGTGCGCGCATGTTGAACAAGACCAGGCCAGCCCGGAGCATGCAAAGGCTCCCCTGGGGGGCCGGTCCAGCGGCCACCACGCGCGCACCTTGCTGTGGTCCTGTAGTTGGTCCCTCGCGAAGCACTCTAGGACAGGTCAGCAGGCTCCTCGGGAGGCTCAGATCCTCGCGAGCAAGGCCCGCCTCGAAAGAACAAGCACCGCTGCGACATTAGGGCTCACTCGAGACCCGCGGAGTCAAAGATAAGTCATAGCAACTACCTTTCCTGGGACCACAGACCTGTTGGGTGGCACCACGGGCGCTACTTCAAAAGCATTTCATAATCACATACATTGCAAGGGGCCCCTTTCAAAATGCTCTCACGAGGATGCGTTCAACTTTTTGTCATACAGGTTAAAGCAGAAGAAACATGGTCCTAGCTAGACGAGCCTTCTTAGCCATCCCAGTCCGCGCTGTTTGAGCTGCTCGCGCCTTCATGACCATCCTCTTCTTCACCGTCACCCGCGCCATCTTCTTCGGCCGCTATCACAGCCGTGTTGTCCTACGGAGCGAATTCTGCAACTAGGGCATCCACATGGCCATCCACCCACCTGGCCAGTTTGTCCTGAATAACCGTGGGCACGGGGGCTAGCACAGCATTCAAGTCAAAGTGGGAATCGCGATCGAGAAGGTTGCTGAAGACACGAGAAAATGCGCGCCTAAGAAGACCCCGGCTCCTCTCCAAAACAAGCTCGTGAGCCCTCATGGCCTGATCCTCCAGGTGGGTCACGATGCTGATGAGGAAGTTGAGGTGGCTGGTGTAGTCGTTCTCGTGCGGGTGAGGAGCGCTCTCATCGCAGATGGTGCCCAAGGAGCGGTTAGCCATGATTCTTGATCTTGGAGCATCGAGGTGTGCTCGCGCTGCAGGGTCAGGCGGCGATTCGCTGAGTTCACGGTCCTCTCCGCAAGGGTCGTGGTATCCTTCATCTGCTGTTGAAGGGAAGATAGTTCGGCGTGGGCAGAGGCCAAGGCAGACTTAGAAGCAACCTGATCTTTCTTGGTAGCCCTCTCACACTGTTCAGCAGATTCCAGCTTCACCTTCAGGGCGGTGGTCCTGCCCTTGAGCTCGGCTTCGAGCAGCTCCAGCTTCAGGGGATGCTCTTTAGCCAGGTCCGCACGTGCCTTCGCCACCCTCTCCTCAACCTCCAGCTGGACCTGGGCCTCTCGGGCAGCGACGACATCCTCAGCCGTAGCCGCCTGGCGTTCCCTCACTTCCAGCTGCTTCGACGCTAGGCTATGCTCCATAGCCTCCAGCGCCAGGTCTTCTTGGTGTCTCAGAAGCTCCGCCTGAACGAGAGGCGCTTCGCCCGGTAACGCGGACAAGAGGGCCAGCCACACCTCCATCTTCCGGTCAAGGGCGGCGTTTGAAGTCAGGAGCTCACGCTCTCGCTCATTGGCTTCCTCACGACAACGGCCGGCGGCATCAGCGTCCTCTAGGGCGCGGGCGCAAGCCTCACGAGAAGTTGCAAGGGAAGCCACAAGGCGTGCGTCGGCTCGATCGCACTGAAGCTGCCCGAGGTTGATGGTGACTTTTAGCTGGTGCCATTCACGCGCCAATCGGCGGTCCTCTGCCTTGAGGCAGGTGTCAACATTGGCAATCTCTCCACCAAGCCGAATCATTGCGCGCATCGCCTCACCAAATAGCTCGAAGCGGACAGCATTGTGCTCGTGCGTCAACTCCAACGCGCGGCCAAGCCCGTTTTCGACCCTGGTAGTTGTCGGAGGGGCACCGAACGTCTCGCTTGCCTCCAGTTGGGGCCTGAAAACGAAGACATCCCAAGGGGCTCTTGATCGCCAGCAGTGATTAGAGGGGGAGACGGCGGCATGCCCCCCGCTCCCCAGGCCAGGTTGCCGAAGGAGGCAGGAGGCTCAAGCCCGAAGCCCACTAGCAGCGCATCGGCTGCCGGAGCTGGCCCCATGCCTTGCGCAGGAGCCGGGTGCGGGGAGCTGGGCGTCGGGATTGAGCCAGAAGGTCCCGGAGGATGCCTCTCCTGAGGCTTCACCGCCACAGGGACCCTGCGAGGCCTTCGTCAGGAAAAAGCATGGCGCGCATGAAATCACTAGAATGAGGTACTTACTCGTCCACAACTATGTACTTCCTCTGCTTCAGCGGCCGGTGGGCATCACCATTGCAGCTCGGAGACCCCTTCCTCTTGCGGAGTGCTTCAAGATTCAGGTGAAGACGGCCAGGCTTCAAGGGACAGTCCCCAGGAGCGGGAGCGCTCGGTGGGGTCCCCTGGGAAGCAGCCTCAGCAGTGCCAGGGGGCACCTCCCTTTCAGCAGCCGCCTTGGAGCCGTTTCTCCGAGCCTCGAAGGAGGCTACCTCACGAGCACCAGGTCACGCAGACCCCATGATGGCCCCTCCTGGGGCCTCAGGAGCCTCGGCCTCCGGAGCGCCTGATGGCGCAGGACCTCTGGAGGTCGCCTCGGCAGCACCTGGTGGCGTGTGCCCCTTGCTTACACACTTGGGGCTCGCGCCAAGGGTCCAAGAAGCAAGGGAGCCACGAGGATAGGATTCTCGCGAGGCCCTTCAAGGCCCACCGGACGTAACCCCCACTCGTAGAAGAGGGGCATCTTCTCCATGAAGGCCACCTTGTTCAAGCACTGGTAAAGGAGGCAGCCAATTCCTGGAAGCGCGGCAGGATTAGCGACACCCGTCAGAAGCTCGAGCACCTTGCTCAACATCTTGGAAGGCAGCGCAGGAGCTTGGAGCCTCATGGAGTCCTCGGCGCTGGTGAAGGCCCACACCGGGCGGGAATGGCGCTAGAGTGGGGAGATGAACCACTGACGAATTCCTGCACAACCATTAACGCCATCACCCCTAGCTTCTGCAGCCCAGCCAGGCGCTTCCAGACACGGGCAAGCCGACGGTCGACAAGCTTCACATGCCCCATAGCCGGATCTGGGCACCGCTGGCGCACGAGGGGTCAGAAGCAGGGGGCTACGCGTGCCGGCATCTACAGACAACCACTGCTTCTGGAACCCCTTCGCATCTGGCGATAGCTCAAAGTCAATGCCCGATCCAGCCATCACAACAACAGCTTCGAAGGCCACGCACCCTAAGCGCTGGCAGGCTTCAACCAGACGGAGCAAGAATAAATGGCGAAACAAGGCTATAGAAGGAGCAATGCCGACCATGGCTTTGCAGAGGAAAGTGAAGATGGAAAGGAGGATGATGTAGCGGGGATCCAGGTGCAGCAGGTGGATCTGGTAGTGCGAGATTATGGTGTCGAAGAAAGGAGAGAAAGGGGGAATCAGGCCAGCAAAGAGGGCATGAAGATGGAAGGGAATCTCGGTGGCGCTCATGTCATTCGCGAGCCAAGATGCGGGCCGGGCGATTGTCGCCTTCCACTCATTGGAATCGGCTACAAGAGCGGGGCGGACCTTGTCCAGCCCCTCCCGATTGATCGCCGTCAACCGCTCGAGAGCTAGCTCCAAGGCCGGCGAGGGTCCAGCCGAGGCGTACGACCTCCCCTTCTTCTTCCTCTATTGTGAGGCCATGGTGAAAGCAAGGAGGAAAGGGGAACGACACTGACGATGGATCCATGAGGAGGATTGCGAGCCAGGGGAGGAAGGAGACCAAGGCCAAGCGCAACAAACTACAGGGGCATACTGCTCTAGCAATGGGCGGTCGCCAGGCTCGGCGAATTTCAAGGCAGCATGGGGAAGTGGAGACGCCCACGTCCCATCAATTGGCACGCGTTGTCCAAGGCCATATGCGGTTAGGGCCCGCGGTGCTCCGCACTTGACCTTTGGCTTCGCCTAGAATCGAAGTCCGAGCGCGCCATGGGCCCGGGGGCTACTGTCGGCGTTCTGGATAAGGGGGTACCCAGACTTGCCTGCCTGTGACCCACTGTGTGGCTCCATCGATGGCCTGGTACGACCCAGCTTCAGCATCAACAACTCGAGACCCTCGCGAGGGGCCAAGCCTCGCGAGGTGGACGACACCAAGACCTCCAAGGGGATCGGCCTCCTCAGGTTGACTCCCGAGGAGCAGAGATTTCTATGCAAGGTGCACCTCACAAGGCTCAACTGACGTGAGCCATGACGATAAAGGCCAGGCGGGCGCCAGGTAGGCGCTAGCAGGCGTAGCGTACCAGTTTCCTCTTTGGTGCAATGGAGGCAAGCAGCAGGTGCAACAAGACCAAGACCAAGACTGCCAGGACGGCAGGACGGAGGTCATCGCCGAGCCCACCGTAGCGTCACGACTAGAGGCTTTTGCAGGCAAAAACCACTTTATTCAGGATAGGGTGTACTTGTTGTCTACCTTCAAATCTAGTCGTTATGGTATCCCTTCCCGCCAACATTTGGGAATAGGACCAAGGCCACTATAAATAGGACCTAACCACCACCATAGAGGAGGAGGCCGAGCCGGATCCATCGAATCCATTCCACCCTCACTAGCTCACTCGAGCTCAAGAACACCTCACTTCCTGAGGATGTTCAACCACTGTACTAGTTCTTCCTTAGCCCCTCGAGACAAACCCACCACAAAGCAGGAGTAGGGTTTTACACCGCAAGGTGCCCCAAACATAGGTAAACTGTTGTGTCTTTCTTTTCCTTCGAGCTCGATGCGCTAGGCTATGAGGTTTCGCGAGTAGCAGGCTGGGTAGGTTGAGATCTCCGCATGCACCCCAGAGTTCGAACCTCTCAAGGGTTTGCGGCACCTGAAATCTGACAAGTACCAAAAAAAGCGTGTGACCCGAATTTAGTTTTCAGTCAATAGACGTGTGACTAGTCTCGTAGCTTAGTGTTGATCTCTTAGGGTATTTCTTCATATCAGAGATATTTGTGGTTCTTAACAATGTGTGTTTTTTGCATCTTTAGTCACACTGTCTTCCTTCACACAATAGCTGCTCCAACAAGGGAAGCATACACCAGAAGCGAGCTATGGTCCCCACTCAACAGTTTCCTGCCTCGAATGTGCTTGCCCGACATGGACAACCACAACAAACTTAGGGCCATCAACAAGTCAGCAGATGATGCTCACTTTTATGGATGGCTAGGTTGTACCCTCATCTTACTTGTGTGCTACATTTCTGGCTTCATTATTCATCTAAGCATGGAAAATAGATTGTCACATGTCACTATATATTAATGCTAGTATCTTAAGAGTCTTGTTCAATAGTTAACGATGTTTCGTAGTTCAGATACGAGACTTGTTCAGGAGCTAAGGTTGTTCCATGCTTATCATCCATCAGCCAATGGTATCCGACAGGCTGGTGATTATACCACTTCCAGTATGACCTATGTTGTTGTTCTTTAATACTTTTATGTGCCATCTAGTTAATCTCGAGTACAAACAATATATATTGTAGAGCTTTCAATTGTGTCCTCCCTTTAGTTTTTGAGACCCGTTGCTGCTAGTTAAGTCCGAACCTACTATTTAAGTCTTCTCCTACATGCACTTGTGACATAATCTAACTACTAGTTGTATTCCATGCATGTCAGAGATATCCACAAGTACCTCGCGGAGAAACGTAACAACCAACAAACTTGACGTCAATGATATCGAATATGATGGAACAGTTAAAGGCAGTTCTTCAGAAGCGTTACAGAAAGATTATGAATCCTATTCACCGACAAGGTCCTTGCTCTAATTTGGTCCATGATATAGGTACATCATGCATATAATGTCCTAGAGTGCATCTACTCTGTTGCAATGCTATGTGCTTAGCCTGCCGATCATACATGTAAATATGGCATGCCTTCCTGCTTTTCAGTACCTATTCCATTCATGGTAACATGTTTTCAAATTCAAGTACTGTCATTCTACACTGTCGCAATACATCTTCTTAGTTTGGACATAATGCTTCTGAATATCTCATGCATTGTTATTCAGCAGTATGTACTTCATCCGTCTACCATACCATGTTTTTTTACATTGAAGTGTTGTTCTACTGGTCTGTTGCAATGCCATCTTAGTTTCCCCATCATACACGTATATGTTGCCTTCGTGTTTTTATGTATTACAGCTATCATACAGTTTTACATTCAACTAGTGTTTATTTTACTCTATTGTCCTATTGTATCCCTAGCTCTTTCATCATATTCACTTTGTCCATATTACGTGTCGCAGAAATGGATAAAATGGATGTATCTAGAACTGAAATACAGCTAAACACATCCATTTATTTTCGGATGGAGGATATACATGTCAATATGTCATTTTGTTCTATTCTTCGGTACCTATTCCATCTCTCTAATGTAGCATGTTTTTTAATTGAAGAACCATTCTTCTATATAAGGCGTGCAAGGGGAACTCAGCTATGTTAGAATCTGAAGGGCTGCAAACAAGGTCTTTGCAAAAGATCCAATCGCCAGGAGATAGTAGACCAACTCCAGTGTTCATAAATACTACTCCAGCATAGAGAAACCCAATTCCTCCATATAATAACCAGATTCTAGTTTCCAGATAACTAGTCCGCTCTAGTCCGGCAAAAACATGTCAACTCCTTTCTAAGAAGCGTGTACGTATCCTTGCATCATGAAAATTTATAGCATTTAGGTCATATTTTTTACATGTTTCTTACGCATCTCTATTTTAGAAAATAATCTTAAAGGGATAGAAGACTTTCTACATTGGGATCATGTTCAAGGAAAGTATCTTGCGGAAATCCTCTGTGCCCCAATGCTGATGTAAGTACCTGTTGTATATCACTATATTTTTACATCAGCATGTATTTTGTTAACCCACGTGAATCCAATCTTCTATACCGAATGCCAATTATCTGATCTAAGTGTACTTCTAGCAAAATGTATAATTAAAGGAGATAATGAGATTTTTGTAAGGAAAACGGCCTAGTAGTTCTGCATACTGAGCTCCTTCATTATACTATCTCATATCTTGCACATTACTAAATTGTTGTGCTGTGGTCTGGTTGCCCAATCATTTATTGTGGTGATGTTGCTTTCCTATTACCTTACCTAGTTGATGATAGCTGGGCCATATTGTGTTAATTTCGTGTAGGCTAGTTTCGTCTGGTTGCCCAAACATTCATTATGTCAATGCTGCTTTCCTATCATCTGACCTGGCCAATGATAAATGTTAGTGTGTTAATTTGGTGCCGGTTGCTGAAGATAAGAAGACAAACTCTGAAACAGCAATGCAACCACATTGTTTCTCTCCATGTAATATGGCAATAGCTTTTGATTAATTAGTTCGGTTCCCCTCCTAATTGATGTTATGGTGCAGTGGTTGAGGCACTCTCCACTATCAATTATACAAGCCTGCCTAAATTGCCATATGAATCTGTTCAGTTTCCTCTGTCTTGAATCCAATAGAAAAAATGTATGTTTGTGAACCAATTACTGGCTAAAGCAATGATGGAAATCGTGGAGGAATCAGAGGTACACATTCTTGCTCAACAACAACTGATCAATGTTTTTAGAGACAATGTAGCAAAGAAGGAAGAACTTGCTCACATGCTTATGGGCATCATCCGTGCTTAGGTTGCAGATTGTGAGGTTGTAGATCTTTAAGTTCTTTTCAGTTATTTGCACTGGCATCAATATTTGATTGCCCAGTGGATGTAATTCCCAGTAATGCTTGATGTGCTATGTTTTTCCTTGCATGTCATACATTTTCTTAGCGCGACTCACAATCCAACTATCTGGGTCGAAAGCTCAACTGGTCGCTAAGAAGCCAAAAAGGCAGTGAAATTAATAGCTAGCACGAAGCATCATGGGCCCTCTATCATGGTTAGCGGCCCACTGCCCTTTATGTGCCCCCCTAATGGGCTCACAGGGGCCAAAATTGTCTTGGGCCTTTGAGTGATCGGATTTGATCTTGTCCATAAATGGTCCTCGTAATGGGCTCATATAATAGCTGGGCCGAAATCGACGTTGGCTAATTGGTCCTACAGGCATGTTCGAACTTTAGCGGCCCAATAAGTTGATGGGCCATAATGCGGTTGAAAGCTCTATTGGGCCCCTATAATTGAAATGAGCCAACATTTAATGCTTGGCCTAGTTACCTGTCGGGTCATTAACAGGCCAAAATCGAAGCAAGCAATAAGTGGGCCCATTTAATTTCACGGGCCATTAACAGGCCGACAGTAAGGTCGGGTTGTGTATGGCCCAACTGTGTTGTGGGCCTTTAGCATGCCGAAAGAGACACTAGGCTGGTATTGGACAATGAAGAGCACATGCTGCTAAGAGGACAAAAGTCAGGTCAGACTGTATGTGTCCCAACTGTGTTGTGGGACTAGTAGGCCAAAAGAGAAATCAGGTTGGTATTGGACCATGAAGATCATGGGCCGTTAAGAGGCCAAAACTCAGGTTAGACTGGAAACGGCCCAACTCCTGTATGGGCCATTAACATGCAAAAGACACAACATGCTAGAAATTGGCCCAACACTTATGGGTCGCTAAAAGGACGAAAGACGTACATCCTGAAAATTGGCCCATCCCTTGAATGGGCTGTTAATAGGCAAAAATTATGTCGGGTCGGTATTGAGCCCAAATATATAGCGACCTGTGGAAGGGCTTGAACTGACGATGGGCTGCAATGGTTTCAAAGAAGTAACAGGCCCTTGACGGGCCGAATAGGCACAACTCGTATGGGCCGTGGCCCTAACTAGACTAGACACAAGTAGACCAAAATGGGCTGGGTTGCTAATTTTGGCTGGGCCAGCCTTTTTCACCTAAACAGGCCACTGTTGGGCCAATCCACGTGTTGATGTATCATATGTGTGTCCTGTCCATGCGCTGGATGACATCTGGAGCTGACACGTGGTTCCTTCATCCAATGAGAATTTTACACGTGGAAAATCAACATTGGTCGTAGCTATTAACGGGTTATCGGATCCAAAACTGGACCTGATAGCTTAATGGCGACCCATTATGGTGGATGCCACGTGTCGGTTACACTTTACGAAAACACTTCCATGATGCTCCATTTATTGTCATGGAAGTGTCACTCCGTGATGAAAATTTCGGTATTGTCATGGATACTTCTACGACAACACAGGTATGACTATCTTGATTCTATCATAATATCGTTATGGATGTACATGCATGATAGAAAACGTGACCTATTGTGACAAACACGTATCATCCCAAAAGTGTTTTCTTTGTAGTGAAGAAAAGCAAATATCTACTCGTCATGGTAGATAAATTCGCCAAATGGATTGATGTGAAACCGGTAACATCGGTCAGGTCAGAATAGGTTATCGAATTTATTTCTGGAGTAGTATACCATTATGGTCTCCCCATAGCAGAATAACAGACAATGGAATGACCTTCGGCCAAGGAAGTAAAGGCATGGTGCACAAAAATGGGCATTAAGCTTGATTACGCATTTGTGTATCACCCCCAGTCCAACGGACATGTTGAATGTGCTAACGGACTGATCCTTAGTGGCATCAAGCCAAGGTTAGTACATTCTCTGAAAGAGGTAGACTATTAGTGGGTAGAGGAACTCGATTTTGTGCTATGGGGTTTGCACACCACACCCAATCGATCCATGGGCTAGATGCTATTCTTCAAGGTTTACGGCGCCAAAGGCTGTACTCCCTTGTGACCTTATTCATGACGCACATAGAATATGCATGTGAAGAACAAGGGGCTAAGCTCGATCGGCAGGATGCACTAGACGCCCTGGAGGAAGGGCACGATGTAACTCGGGCATGTTCTATGTTCTATCAGTACCAGGCAAGGCACTATCATAGTAGGGAGGTCCAATCAAAGGAATTCAATGTCGGAGACTTGGTCATGCGGCTCCACCCAGAAAAGTGGAAGAATAAACTTTTACCTAAATGGGATAGACCATTCATAATTGACCAGGTACTCATCGGAGGTGTGTATCGCATCCGAGACCCGAAGACAACAGACTCGAGCCAAATCCTTGGAATGTTGCACTGCTCAGGCATTTCTACGGTTATCCAGGGCAACCTCCATTATTTTTACTATGCATTTAGCTATGGTCCATTTCTAGCATTGCGCAACCATTGCTTGTTCAGCACACCATCCCGAGGTTCTTAAACCTTTACTCTTGGTATCACTACAGCAGGATGGTCCTAATGCGATAGTACAATCAGAGACCCTTCAACAAAACTGTGTGCGATGCATTAATTGTAAACGATGGTGTAAGAAAACCGTAAAAGATGATACTAACTATTTGTGATGGCAAATACATCAAACACAATTCAGATTAAAGTTGCATGTATGATATGTGGCATAAGGTTAGAGTTGGCGTTCTGTGAACCAGGGTACCCAGACTTGCCTGCCTGTGGCCCACAGCGTGGCTCCTTCGATGGCCTGGTACGGCCCATCTACAAGACCGCCAAGGCAATACCCTCACAAGGGACCAAGCCTCACGAGGCGGACAACATCAAGACCTCCCGAAGGATCAGCCTCCCAAGGATCGGAGATTTCTATGCAGCTACCCGGCTTCAGGAGGCTGCCATGACGCAAGCCATGACAACCATGGCAGGCGGTCACTAGCGGGCACAGAGAAGGCACTTTCCTCTTTGGTGCTAAGGAGGCAAGGATAAGTGTGGGTTCCCAAGGAATCTGCCAAACGTTTCCATTCCGGTCCAACGGGACCAAGACCACCAGCAGGGTAGGATAGATGTCATCACCGAGCCCACCGCCGCGTCACGACCAAAAGCATTGCAGGCGAAGACCAACTTTCGTCAGGATAAGATGTACTACTTGTCCCCTTTTAGATTGGCCACCGTGGGATCACTTCCCGCCTATGTTTTTTGATTCCTTCGCCCCTGGACCTCGCGAGGTTGTTCATCCCTTGTACTAGTTCATCCTCAACCCCTCGTGAGGCTAATCCACCACAAAGCAGGAGTAGGGTCTTAAACCGCAAGGTGGCCCGAACCTAGGTAAACTGATGTGTTCATCTTCTTCCTTGCTCATGTGAGTTAGGCTAGGCTGTGGGGCCACGAGTTGATAGGCTGGATAGGTTGAGTTCGTCGCACACGCCCCAGAGTTCGAACCTTCTTGGGTCTGTGGAGCCCTGAATCCGATATTCGGACAGGTAGGGTCATGTCGAAGCATGCCCTCTTCATCAACCACGCTCTACTCGCGCTTCTGGGCGCTCATGTCGGGTGCCGTTCCGCCCGACGGGCCGCTGGCTTCTTACAAAGGCACTGCGGGCCACTGGGCATTCACCCCCAACTTGCAGCGGGTGTAGTGGCCGCAGAAGTTCAGGATGGCACTGCCCCCGTGGTACGACGGCAAGGAGGACCCCGAGGAGTTCTTTCGGTTGTACGCGTAGGCCATCTAGGAGTCGAGCGACAACGACAAGGTCATGGAAAACTGGCTCCCTATGTCCCTCATGCGCGTGTCGCGCTCCTGGATGCTCAACCTGCTGGCATCTTCGGTGGCCTCCTGGGAGGAGCTGTGCGGTTTGTTCATCGCGCGCTTCGTGGCGCTAGTGGCCAACGTCGTTGCGTCCATCCTCGGTGGGTCAAAAGCGCCATCCGCGAGCCGCCATGTCAAGCAACTCCTCCGTCATCTGGGAGCTTCTTGGCTATGGTATGGTGCTGCTCCAGGCCGTGTTGTGCCTGAGACTGCCATCACCTTCGACTCCAGGGATCAACCCAGGACCATGGTCGGTGCAGGCGCGCTCCCGATGCTATGCACGCCCACCATTAGCAACGTTGCAGTCACCAGGACCCTCATCGATGGTGGTGCTGGCCTGAACGTCCTCTCTGTGGAAGCCTTCGACCAGCTTCAAGTGCCCTACGAATAGCTCGCCCCCACCAAGCCCTGGTCAGTGGTGGTCGATGGCTCCATCGTCTCCCTGGGGTAGATCCGCCTCCCAGTCACCTTCGGCACGCGCTACAATTACTGCACCAAGTTCATTGACTTCAACGTCACCCATATCGGCCTCCCGTACAACGCCATCCTTGGGTATCCGGCCATTGCCAAGTTCATGGCGGTGACGCGCCCCGGCTACAACATCGTCAAGATGCTAGGAACTAGTGGCATCATCATCGTGGTGGGGGACACGAGGGATGCACTCCTGGCCCTCAAGCTCACTTTCAAGGTCGTGACAGCCACAGGACCAGGCGCAGGGGATACTCTAGAGATCCCAGAAGCCGCACTCGCAAAGAAGAAGCAATTGTTCTCTCAAGATCGGGCCAAGACGAAGCAGGTGCCCGTCAATGTCGTAGGTTCGGGCCCCACCTTCACTATAGGCGCTGGCCTCCCCCGGATCAGGAAGAGGCGTTGGTTAGCTTCTTTCACGCGAACAAGGATGTGTTTGCTTGGGAGGCAACGGACTTGGTTGGAGTTCCGCGAGACGTGATTGAACACCACCTCATGGTGTGCCCCAGTGCACGCCCAGTGAAGCAGAAGGCAAGGCGGCAAGCAGAAGAAAAGCAATCACACATTGTCCAAGAGGTTCGCAAGCTGCAAGAGGCCGACGTCATTCGGGAAGTACCTGGTCATCGTCCCCAAGAAGGGCGGAAAGGAGCGCATGTGCGTCGACTTCATGAGTCTTAACAAGGCTTGCCCTCAGGCCCCATTCCCTCTTCCGCGCATTGATTAGATCGTTGACTCCACCATTGAGTATGACTTGCTGCGCTTCCTGGATGCCTTCTCATGCTACCACCAGATCAAGATGACGGTGGAGGACATCGAGAAGACATCCTTCCTTTCCTGATGCGTGATTTACTGCTACATCTGCATGCCCTTTGGGGCGCGGAATGCCGACGCGATCTTCCACCAATTGATGCACATCACTCTAGGCCAGCTGCTCAGAAGGAACGTTAGGTGTATCTCGATGACATAGTGATCAAGTCGCAGCAGGCAAGGACCCATGTCGAAGACCTGGAAGAAATATTTGCCAACCTGCGCAAGGTAAACCTACGGCTCAATCTGGAGAAATCCATGTTTGGTGCCCCGTCCGGCAAGTTGCTGGGTTTTCTGGTGTCACACAGAGGGATTGAGGCTAACCCTTAGAAGGTCAAGGCAATAGAAAGGATGATCCCGCCACAGACCCTCAAGGAAATGCAGAAGCTCATGGGCTGCGTAACCTCGCTTGGGCGTTTCATCTCCAAGCTTGGCGAGCGCGCTCTCCCGCTCTTCAAGCTGATGAAAAAGAAGGGGCCCTTCAAGTGGACTCCAGAGGCCGAGGCGGCCTTCCAAGACCTCAAGAGGTATCTCACGAGCCCGCTGGTGATGGTGGTGCCTCCTCCTCTTGAGCCCTTGGTGCTTTACTTGGCCGCCACGCCCCACTCGGCTATCGCAACGCTCATGGCGGTTCAGGAAGAGCGTGCGGGTGTGGGTACGCGGTGTAGCCCCCCGCGTACTTGATGAGGACATCAATACCATTGTTACACCCACAGCCCCTACTGCTACATATACTGGACCAATTACTAGAGCTCGCGCACGCCAATTAAATTATAAGGTACTTCCGTTTCTTGGTAATGATTCTAATGTTCATGAGAATATGATGTTGCCTAAATTGGATACATTTCTTTTGCTTACAAATGAAGGGCCTAGCTTGGAGAAGGATGGACATTGGAGCAAGAACAAGCATGGAGATGATGCCATGCGCAAGGGGAACAAGAACGGAGTTACGAGTGATGATTTCAGGACTTTGAAGCCACCGAAATGGGTGCATGAAGCCTTGGAAGAAATATACAAGATGCCACTTCATAAATTTCGTCCCGAGGCTATTCTAGGTGCTGCGTCACCTTATTATTGGGTCAGGACCATGTAATTTCGAAATACATAAGTATAGGCTATTTTTAGAGTCTGGGGAAACAAGAGATAGGGTTGATTTCGGACCCCTCCACCAAGGGCCACGAAATTCCCCCCTCTTCCTCCATATATACAGCCCTTAGGGCACCGTTTAGACGGTGGGTTTTGTTTAGATTAAAGTTCGCCATAGCTGCAACTTCGCGTATTTCGTTTGTGTTCAACGACTAGACAAAGGCATCACAGAACCCCACCTTGATCAATAAAGCTTTCATCTTATATTCTCAATATCCAGATTGCAATCTCAGTTCTTGCTTGTTCTTCGTTTACTCGCAGGAAACAGACCCTCGTGGTCAGGTTGATCATGCTCCGGCGTGGTCAATAACCTCTCGGAGTTGGTTTAGCGATTGCTAAGGTGCGACGTCCTCGCACGTTCGTAGTCGGATCGTCAAAGTCGACTTCCACCAAAGCGAAATCCATCATCTCATCAAAAGACGGGACACCTTTGCCTCTATCAAGTGGTATCAGATTTCCAGGTTGCTCGGTGAGATTTTACAGTTTTTCGTAGTTTAGATCGAGTCTGTTCTTCATACCTATAGTCCACGAAAAAAGCCACAAAAAAATTAGGGTTAGTTCATCATATCCGAACCAATCTGAGCCTTTGCATAATCTTTTTAGGGTTTTGCTTTGTTGAATTTGCGGTTGCATCGTCGTGTCCAGTTGCTAGTCTTAGCGCCTAGTCTTTTAGAGTTTCGAGTTCTGGTCATAAGTTGTCATGCCGCCACCGCACCATCATCATCGCCCCTGCCACCTACCACCACCGCTCCGAATCCGTATCCATATAGCACCACCAATCCGTGTCCATATACCACCACCGATCCATATCCATATACTACCACCGCTACCACCACCGCTGCCATATACCACCACCATATATCCACCACCAATCTGAGTTCCTTGCATATTAGGTTTGTTTTCGAGATTCATCTAGTTTCCGATTCGTGTTTCCTTGCCAGAGTAGGTTTCGGAAAAAAAAGCAGTTTAGGCCCAAAATTTTCCAAAAACGCACTTGACAAAACAAATTCTCGCTATCCTATTTTTAGGTGTTTCTAAGCGTATTGAGACAGTCGCCGTTATAGAAAGTTTTTTTGACCCGTTTCCAGTTTTTGGGTCCAGGCAATCGAAAAAAAAATTTGGTCAAAAAAATTTCATGCCCATCCTGTCAGTTTGACCTGGGAAGAGTTTTGAGACACTCGCCATTATAGTGATTTTTCGCAAAAAAAAGCAGCGCAAAAAAAAGGAGCAAAAAAAAATCCACAGTGTGCTTTTCCCTTGTTTACGTGCAGCCCGTGATTTTGTTAGTGTTCTAGGCTCACGTCTCTAGCACGGTCTAGCCTAGAACCAGCACAGTACCGTCGTTGAGCGTTTATTCAACTTTGCATCTCTGAATTGATTATTGCTGACCTTTTTTGCTACCATATTATAAGCCTTCCCATCTCCACATACATCTACGTCGTGCGTTTGACTCTCCCTGGTAATTGCTCTATCCAAGCTTTGAGAGTTTTGACTACAACGGTTGCCGAATACCACCTACTGTTGGGTAAGAACTGGTAAGAATTTGAGATTTGCTTGACGGGTTTGTGATACACCACCAACACCTCTTAGTAGTCTGTAGGATCATATTCTTGTGTGTTTCTCTTTGCTGCTAACCATGGTAGGATCACAAGCCAATGAGACTGATTGGGAGAACCAGACGAACAAACAGCTACATGATAAATTTCAGCAAATGATGAGTGGACAGGTGCAAGATGTGCTAAACAGATTTGACGAGGCCATGGAGAAGATAGATGGCATTGAGAAGACGTTCGAAACAAAGCTTGATAGCAAGTTTAATGAATTGCTCGCGTGTTTTCCGCAACCACCGCCGGCTGCACCTATCGCACCTCTGCAACAACAACAACAACAACGCCTCCTTCCGAATCAGTATGGACGAGCGAAGCGTGTTCCTATTGAGGATGGCCAAACTTCTAGTGCTGCTGTTCATGTTGTTTATGCTTCTTTGGCTGCTGCTACTGCTGCTGCTGGTACCCAGGAGGATGATGAGTATGCGGGCGATTATGAGGATGAGGTTGATCAAAATCAGAACTACATGTAGCCACCAGCACCACCACCAGCAGGTCGACCTCAGGTATATATTCGTAATGGTAGGCTTGCACCACCACCTCAGGTACGAGATGATGTCCATATTCCTAAACTGAAATTAAATATTCCATCATTTGAGGGTAGATATGTTCCTGATATATATCTTACTTGGGAGTTAGAAACTGAACAACATTTTACATGTTTACAATATCCCGAGGAGAGACGGGTTGCTGCTGCTGTTTGTGCTTTCACTAGTTTTGCATGTGTATGGTGGTCTGAACATTGTAGATTATATCCTATTCCCGCTACTTGGGCTGCTTTGAAAACTGCTATGCGTACTCATTAGGTTCCACCATATTATCAACGTGAATTGCTTCAAAAATTGCAGCGTTTAAGACAAGGAAAAAATTCTGTAGAAGAATATTATCAGGAATTACAAACTGGCATGATTAGATGTGGTATTGTTGAGGAGAATGAAGCTATGCTTGCACGTTTTACGGGTGGATTAAATAGAGAGATTCAGACCATTCTAGAGTATAAGGAGTATACTAATATCACTCGTTTATTCCATCTTGCTTGTAAAGCTGAACGTGAAGTGCAGGATCGACAAGCAATGGCGCGCACTAACTTTTCTGCAGGTCGACCTTCCTCATGGACACCGCGTGCATCTTCTACTTCCACTACACCAGCACCTCCATCAGGTGCCACCTCCAGCCGTGATACAAGAAAGCAGGCACAACCACCACTATCTGCCAAGAGCGCACCTGCCGGACCTACACAGAGCTCTTCTTCTTCCATGGCATCAACAGGGCACACAAGTGATATTATTTGTCGTCGTTGTAAAGGAAGAGGTCATTATGCGCGAGAATGCAAATCTCAGCGTGTGATGATTGCTACTGAGGATGGTGGGTATGAGTCCGCTAGTGACTATGATGAGGAGACTTTGGCTCTTATTACACGTGAAGAACATGGTGGAGATGATTCTGATCATGAGACGCAATACATGGCTCCTGAAGACGCTGACAGGTATGAATGTTTAGTTGCTCAACGTGTTTTGAGTGTGCAGGTCACACAAGCTGAGCAAAATCAGAGGCACAATTTGTTCCATACCAAGGGAGTTGTGAAGGAACGTTCTGTGCGCGTCATCATAGACGGAGGGAGCTGTAACAACTTGGCTAGCATGGAGATGGTGGAGAAGCTTTCTCTCACCACAAGACCACATCCACATCCTTACTACATCCAATGGTTCAACAACAGCGGCAAGGTTAAGGTAACACGTACTGTTCGTGTGCATTTTAGTATCTCTACATATGCTGATTATGTTGATTGTGATGTGGTACCTATGCAAGCATGTTCCTTATTACTTGGTAGACCATGGCAATTTGATAAAAATTCTGTACACCATGGTAGAAACAATCAGTATACTCTTGTTCATAAGGATAAAAATATTACTTTGCTTCCTATGACTCCTGATTCCATTTTGAAAGATGATATTAATAGAGCTAATAAAGCAAAACAGGAGAAGAATAAGAGTGAAAATCAGATTGTGGCAAAAGAATTTGAGCAACAAATGAAGCCTAATAATAAACCATCTAGTGTTGCTTCTGAAATTAAATTGAAAAGTGCATGTTTATTTGCCACCAAATCTGATATTCATGAGCTAGATTTCAGCAAATCTGTTTGCTATGCTTTTGTGTGCAAAGAGGCATTATTTTCATTCGAGGACGTGCCTTCCTCTTTGCCTCCTGCTGTCACTAACATTTTGCAGGAGTTCGCTGACGTCTTTCCACAAGACGTGCCACCGGGATTACCGCCTATTCGAGGGATTGAGCATCAGATTGACTTAATACCCGGTGCTTCACTGCCAAACCGTGCGCCATACCGTACCAATCCAGAGGAGATGAAAGAGATTATGCGTCAAGTACAAGAGCTTCTCGACAAAGGTTATATACGCGAATCCCTTAGTCCTTGTGCTGTTCCTATTATTCTAGTGCCGAAAAAGGATGGTACATCACGTATGTGTGTTGATTGTAGAGGCATTAATAATATTACTATTCGTTATCGTCATCCTATTCCTAGGCTAGATGATATGCTTGATGAATTGAGTGGCTCTACAATATTCTCCAAAGTTGATTTGCATAGTGGATACCATCAAATTCATATGAAATTGGGAGATGAATGGAAAACAACATTTAAAACTAAGTTTGGATTATATGAGTGGTTAGTCATGCCTTTTGGGTTAACTAATGCACCTAGTACTTTCATGAGATTAATGAACGAAGTTTTACGTGCTTTCATTGGACGATTTGTGGTAGTTTACTTTGATGACATATTGATTTATAGCAGATCTTTGGAAGAACATTTGGAACATTTACGTGTTGTTTTTATTGCTCTACGTGATGCACGTTTGTTTGGTAACCTTGGGAAGTGCACCTTTTGCACCGACCGAGTATCTTTTCTTGGCTATGTTGTTACTCCACAGGGAATTGAAGTTGATAAAGCCAAGATTGAAGCTATTGAGAGTTGGCCGCAGCCCAAAACGGTCACACAAGTGAGGAGTTTTCTTGGCCTCGCTGGATTCTATAGGCGTTTTGTGAGAGATTTCAGCACCATTGCTGCACCTCTCAATGAGCTTACAAAGAAAGATGTGCCTTTTCTTTGGGGTACCGCACAGGAAGAAGCCTTCATGGTATTGAAAGATAAGTTGACACATGCTCCTTTACTCCAACTTCCTGATTTTAATAAGACTTTTGAGCTTGAATGTGATGCTAGTGGAATTGGATTAGGAGGTGTGTTATTACAAGATGGCAAACCTGTTGCATACTTTTCTGAAAAATTGAGTGGGCCTAGTCTAAATTATTCTACTTATGATAAAGAATTATATGCTCTTGTTCGGACTTTAGAAACATGGCAACATTATTTATGGCCCAAAGAATTTGTTATACATTCTGATCATGAATCTTTGAAACATATTAAAAGTCAAGCTAAACTGAATCATAGACATGCTAAATGGGTTGAATTCATTGAGACTTTCCCTTATGTCATTAAACACAAGAAGGGAAAAGAAAATGTTATTGCTGATGCATTGTCTCGTCGCTATACTATGCTTTCACAACTTGACTTCAAAATATTTGGTTTGGAGACCATCAAAGATCAATATGTGCATGATGCTGATTTTAAAGATGTAATGCAGAATTGTAAAGAAGGAAGAATGTGGAACAAGTTTGTCGTTAACGATGGATTTGTGTTTCGTGCTAACAAGCTATGCATTCCAGCTAGCTCCGTTCGTCTTTTGTTGTTGCAGGAGGCGCATGGAGGAGGATTAATGGGACACTTTGGCGTGAAGAAGACGGAGGACGTACTTGCTACACATTTCTTTTGGCCAAAGATGAGACGGGATGTTGAGCGTTTTATTGCTCGCTGCACTACATGTCAAAAAGCTAAGTCACGACTCAATCCTCTTGGTTTATATATGCCTTTGCCTGTACCTAGTGTTCCTTGGGAGGATATATCTATGGACTTTGGTTTAGGCTTACCTCGAACAAAGAAGGGGAGGGATAGCATATTTGTTGTCGTGGATAGATTCTCGAAAATGGCACACTTTATACCATGTCATAAAAGCGATGATGCTGTTAATGTTGCTGATTTGTTCTTTCGTGAAATTATTCGCTTGCATGGTGTGCCAAATACTATTGTTTCAGATTGTGATACTAAATTTCTTAGCCACTTTTGGAGATGTTTATGGGCTAAGTTGGGGACTAAGCTGCTTTTTAGTACTACTTGTCACCCCCAAACTGATGGACAAACTGAAGTAGTCAACAGAACTTTGTCTACTATGCTTAGAGCTGTTTTGAAGAATAATAAGAAAATGTGGTAGGAATGCTTGCCTCATATTGAATTTGCTTATAATCGTTCATTGCATTCTACTACTAAGATGTGCCCTTTTGAAGTTGTGTATGGTTTCCTACCTCGTGCGCCTATTGATTTGTTGCCTCTTCCATCTTTGGAGAAGGTTAATTTTGATGCTAAACAACGTGCAGAATTGATTTTAAAAATGCATGAGTTAACTAAGGAAAACATTGAGCGTATGAATGCTAAATATAAACATGCTAGAGATAAGGGTAGAAAACATGTTGTGTTTGCACCTGGAGGTCTTGTTTGGTTACATTTGCGTAAGGATAGATTTCCTGATTTGCGCAAATCAAAGCTAATGCCACGTGCTGATGGTCCCTTTAAGGTGTTAAGAAAGTAAATGATAATGCATATAAACTTGAGCAGCCTGCAGATTTTGGGGTTAGTCCCAGTTTTAACATTGCAGATTTGAAGCCTTATTTGGGTGAGGAAGATGAGCTTCCGTCGAGGACGACTTCATTTCAAGAAGGGGAGGATGATGAGGACATCAATACCATTGTTACACCCACAACCCCTACTGCTACATATACTGGACCAATTACTAGAGCTCGCGCATGCCAATTAACTTATCAGGTACCTATGTTTCTTGGTAATGATTCTAATGTTCATGAGAATATGATGTTGCCTAAATTGGATACATTTGTTTTGCTTACAAATGAAGGGCCTAGCTTGGAGAAGGATGGACATTGGAGCAAGAACAAGCATGGAGAAGATGCCATGCGCAAGGGGAACAAGAACGGAGTTACAAGTGATGATTTCAGGACTTTGAAGCCACCATAATGGGTGCATGAAGCCTTGGCCAAAATATACAAGATGCCACTTCATAAATTTCGTCCCGAGGCTATTCTAGGTGCTGCGTCACCTTATAATTGGGTCAGGCCCATGTAATTTCGAAATACATAAGTATAGGCTATTTTTAGAGTCCGTATGTGTGGGGAAACAAGAGATAGGGTTGATTTCGGACCCCTCCACCAAGGGCCTCGAAATTCCCCCCCTCTTCCTCCATATATACAACCCTTAGGGCACCGTTTAGACGGTGCGTTTTGTTTAGATTAAAGTTCTCCATAGCTGCAACTTCGCATACTTCGTTTGTGTTCAACAAGTAGACAAAGGCGTCACAGAACCCCACCTTGATCAATAAAGCTTTCATCTTATATTCGCAATATCCAAATTGCAATCTTAGTTTCTTGCTTGTTCTTCGTTTGCTCGCAGGAAACAGACCCTCGTGGTCAGGTTGATCGTGCTTCGGCGTGGTTAATAACCTCTCGGAGTTGGTTTAGCGATTGGTAAGGCGCGACGTCCTCGCACATTCGTAGTCGGATCGTCAAAGTCGACTTCCACCAAAGTGAAATCCATCATCTCATCGAAAGACGGGACACCTTTGCCTCTATCAGTACTGCCGCACCATCACCGCCTCAGGATGGCGCTCCTAAGGCCTCAGCTGCTTCATCGGACGGCGAGGCTCCCAAGGCTCCCTCTTCTCAAGCAGAGCACGACACCGTCGACACCTCTTCGCTCATCAAGCACCCCGTGTACTTCGTCAGCACGGTGTTGCGTGATGCGTACACACTACCCCATGCCACAAAAGCTCCTGCTCGTGGTCCTCGTCACCTCCAAGAAACTGCACCACTATTTCGAAGGACACCCCATCAAGGTCGTCTCCGCGTACCCCCTGGAGAAGGTGCTCCGTAGCCCCAAAGTCACGGGAAGGGTTGTCGAGTGGAACATCGAACTGGAAGTGTTCCAGCTGGAGTTCAGGGCCACCGGGGTCATCAAGGGCGCAACCCTCGCTGACTTAATGGTGGAATGGACTGATGCCCCTGAGCGGGGGGTGGGTGAAGACTGCTCCCTCGCACCCGGAGATGAGTCACCCGATGGCTGGGTCATGTACTTCGATGGTGCATTGGCGCACCAGGGCGCGGGGGCTAGAGTCGTACTCATCTCGCCGACCCAGGACAAGCTATGCTACGTCGTGCAGCTCTGCTTTCAGCATGGCGAGAAGGTATCAAACAACATCACGGAATACGAGGGCTTCATCACTGGCCTCAGGGCTGCGGCGGCCCTGATGGTGAAGCGTGTCACCATCAAGGGTGATCCTCAGCTCCTTGTCAACTTCTCCAACAAGGAATACAAGCCTAAGGACGAGCACATGGAGGTACGCAAAATTGAATAATGCTTCTTGGGTCTGGAATTGCAGCACGTCCCACATGGTACAAACAAGGAGGTGGACGACATCGCCAAGAGAGCGTCCCAATGCAAGCCCCAGAGGCCAGGTGTCTTCGAGGAAAGGCTCTTCAAACCGTCGACGGCCCCACCCGCCGCATGCCTTGCGCTACTTAGGGAGGAGCTGCCCCTAGCCCTCTCCTCAGGCGCCTCGGCCTACGGTCTGACCTCAGGAGCCCGCCTGCTCCTGGCGCTCGAACCTGAGGAGGGGTGCTGGACCAAAGAGTTCAAGGCGTACCAGCTCCGCTACACCTTGTTGGAGAAGAAGGAAGATGCAGAACACGCGGCCCATCAGGCCACTGCTTATTGGTTGCAGGACAGCGAGCTCTACCGAAGGCGCCCCAACGACATTTCACTGCGATGGATACCCCAAGGAGCAAGGGCGCGAATTGCGAGCTGACAAGCACGGCGGGGATTGCGGGCACCATTCTTCATCGCGTACCCTCGTGGGTAAGGCGTTCCACAACGGTACTGGCCCACGGTGCTCAACGATGCCACTGAGCTGGTGCAATCCTATGAGGCCTGCCAAATCCATGCCAAATAGATCCACCAGCCCGCTTAGGGCCTCCAGACCATCCCGCTCTCATGGGCGTTCGTGGTCTATGGGCTGGACATCCTGGACCCGTTCCCCCGAGCAGTCGGGGGATACCGCTACCTCTATGTCGCCATCGAAAAATTCACCAAGTGGGCGGAGGTGGAGCCCTTGCGCACCATCCCAGCTGGCTCGGACGTCATGTTCATCAAGGGTCTCCTGAGCCGCCTCAGGGTCCCCAACCGTATCATCACTAACAATGGCTCTCAGTTCACGATCAACCTCTTCAAAACATATTGCGCTAACCTTGGAATGCAGACATGCTACACATCAGTGGTGCACCCACGCTGTAACGACCGAGCTGAATGGGCCAACACGGAGGTCCTGAGGGGCCTCAAGACAAGGAGCTTCAAGAAGAAACTCGAGGCCTGCGGTAGGGGTTGGCTCGGTGAGCTTCAGTCCATGCTTTGGTCCATCTGCACCACTGCGACTAAGCCCACTCGCTAGACCCCATTCTTCCTCGTCTACGGGGCTGAGGCGGTCCTCCCACACAAGGTAAAAGATCACTCCCCGATGGTCTTGGCGTTTGACGAGGCACGCCAGGACGCATCACAGGGGAAAGATCTCGTGCTCAGGGAGGAGGCACGCCACCAAGCCTCGCTCCATGCCGCGAGGTACCAACAAGCACTGCAGCGGTATCACTGCCGCAACATCCGCTCTAGGACCCTCGAGGTGGTGACCTTGTCCTGAGGCGGGTGCTCTCCAGGGAGGGGCTTCATAAGCTCTCGCCTATGAGGGAGGGCCCATTCAGGATAGCCCGTGTCACCAAGCCTGGCGCTGCGCGCCTAGAGACGCAGGACGGGATCCCCATCTTGAATTCCCGGAACATCCAGTATCTCCGAAAGTTCAACCCGTGATAGGCGAGCACCATGTGCCTCTCAAGTATCCGCTCGTGACACTCTCACATAATAATGAGTGGGGTTGTACATGCCCCGGAGTCTCCCAGGTGCTGCCCCTGAGCCTCACGAGGGCTCCCACCCACGTCTCAGTAGAAGCCCGATGCTCCGCGCGGGCGGGAAGACCAGAAGACTAGTGTAGGTGCCCTATGCGGCTGTTCTTTTGCTTGCTTTCTGTAGCTGATTTTCCACTTCTTGGAATGAAATTTGAAGGTCTCGCGTCTTTATTTGAAAGGGATGGGAATTTTTCTCCTTGTAGCGTTCGCGATCTCAAGTCTCGCTCTAGGGAGAGTGGAAGTTGCCCGTCAATCTTCCTCTTGCGTCTCGCCGGCTCGGGCTGGGCACTGTGTGTGTGCCTGGGCCAGCCCACAAACACACATCGCCAAAGCCTTGGTGTCCTAATCTCTGGCGTCCTAATCTTCGCATGACGCTCTTAAACGAGCCAATGGGCAAGCACGCCCTCCTGAGTCCGCACCTCCTGGCCTCGCCGGGCATCACGACTCGGCGTACTAGCGGCGATCGGCCCTTGCTCGGGGGCTCGTGTGGGGCGCGACACCCTGTGAGGCACCTCCGAAGGCCCCATATCCTCATGACCCGCTAAATACCGACCTCGAGCTGCTGGGCGCTTCTTGAGGCCTGCGAGTATTCGAATCCTCGAGAGGAAAACCCTCGGCATGATCTCTCTGGAAAGAGAGGCACACATGGGACCCAAGCTTCGGAGGAGTACGCCCTCGCGGCGCAAGAGTCTACCACAAGCACACCACGCTAAGTTATCCTGATCACGATCAACAAGAACCTATTGATTTGTAGCAACACGAATGCTAAGATACAAAATGAAACATTAACATAAACGACGCAAGCACCATGGTCCATTACACGCCCCAGCAGGGCTTCTACATTTCTTGATGGAGGAAAAAGAAAAAAAGAAAAAGCGGCCTCGTAACCGCTGTGGCTCCTGAGGCCTAGCTCCAGCGATGCTTGCGCTCAGTCGGAGTCCTCCTCCTGCTCCACCGGAGCGCAGCGACACGGTGGCTCGCCGCCCTCCCTGATCCGGGATCGTCAACGCGGCGGCTCGTCATAGTCATCATGGCTCGTGCTCTCCCCAGAGGAAGAGTCGCCATTGCTGGAGGCGTCGCGGCCGTCGCCAAGGGCAAGTTCACCGCCGAGGATGCTATCGCCCCTCCGGCCGTCATCATCGGAGGAGTGGACATCGTTGTCATCACTATCGCTCTCCGAGTAGCACCCTAGGCGCCTGCTTTCCTCCTCGGAGATCCTGATGTAGAGGGTCGTCGCCCCATCGTGCCTGAAGTGAAGGGTACATCTCCCCTACAGGCCGCATGCCCGGGCAAATGGCTTCCACCCACAGTTCAGGAAAACATTGATGGCGGAGGTGACTACCTCCACACATGAGGCCTTGCTACAGTAGCCGTCGGCCTGCAGCCAGAGGCCGCCAGGCCCTCCGGCCGGCAGCGCGCCCGTGAAGAAGCACGAGAGCTAAAACCAGGTGCCTGCTAGCCTCTCCGCCCACCCCATTAACTCCGAGGACGCGTCGACCGAATGGGATCGCAGGCGTGGTGGCCGGACCGCCATGGCTTGCTTCCCCCAGGCCGCGGCCGCCTTGGCCGTGACAGCTTCCGGCGTAGGGAGGAGCCTTCTCTCAGCTGCAAGAAACGGCGCTGACCTTCAAAGGGGTGCGCCCACGCCCTCGGGGAGCCACAGCCAGTGTCGTGGCATACTTGTGGGGACGGCCGCGACCCCTCTTGGGCGGTGGCAAGCCTGGTCCGTCCTTGGGGGCCTTGCCTTTCTCTGCAGCGGAGAACCTCCTCACCGGCGCCATGCATGCTTTGGCAAGGTGGCAGGGCGACGAAGAAGAAGAAGGTGCGAGCAACAAGAAGATGTAGATGGGATGGGGGCTCGGCCCCCCATTTATAGGCGAAGGAAGGCTAACCGGCGGCCTCACATGCTCCAAGAAGTGATAGCCCCGCTAGGAAGTTGTCAATTTGAGTAGTTGCCGAGGTGACGTGGGGAAGCGGAGACACCCACGTCCCATCAAGTGCCATGTGCTAGCTCGCCCACAGGCGATTGCAGGCCTGCGGTGCTTCGCCCTTGCCCCTTGGCTTCGCCTCGAAGCCAAGCCCGAGTGGGCCTTGGGCCCGAGGGCTATTGTCGGCATTCTGGGAACTATGGTAACCAGACTTTCCTACCTGTGGCCCACGGCATGGATCCTTCGACGGCCTAGTATGGCCCATCTACAAGACCACCAAGGCAAGACTCTCGTGAGGGGCCAAGCCACGCGAGGCGGACGACACCAGGACCTCCCAACGGAGCAGCCTCCCCAAGCGGCCTCCCGAGGACCGGGCATTTCTAAGGTACCCAGCCTCAGGAGGCTGCCATGATTCAACCCATGATGACCACTGCACGTGGGCGCCAGCGGGCGCAGAGAAGGCTATTTCCTCTTTGGTACTAAGAAGGCAAGGACAAGTGTGGGTTCCCGAGGAATATGGCAAAGGTTTCCATTCCGGTGCAATGAGACCAAGACCACCAGCAAGGCTGGACGGATGTCGTCACCGAGCCCACTGCTATGTCACAACCATAATCTGTGCAGGCGAAGACCAACTTTCATCAGGATAAGATGTACTAGTTGTCTCCTTTCAAATTGGCCACTATGGGATCCCTTCCCACCTATGTTCTGGAGGAAGAGGACCGAGGACACTATAAATATAGGCTATTAACCACCATAGAAGGGGCTGACTCATTCCTTCGCCCCTGGACCTCATGAGGTTGTTCATCCCTTGTACTAGTTCGTCCTCAGCCCCTCGTGAGGCTAATCCACCACAAAGCAGGAGTAGGGTCTTACATCGCAAGGTGGCCCGAACCTGGGTAAACTGTCGTGTTCATCTTCTTCCTTGCTCATGCGAGTTAAGCTAGGCTGTGGGGCGACGAGCTGGTAGGTTGGATAGGTTAAGTTCTTCGCACACGCCCTAGAGTTCGAACCGTCTTGGGTATGCGAAGCCCTGAATCCGACAGTTGGTCCATATGAAATGTTTGCGATGAGCGTAACAACAGAAATGGTGAGCTAGATGAGGGTGTGTGCGATATATGGCAAAACGTTCACTCAGATGAAATGTTTGTGATTAGGAAACACAACAGAAACGGTTAGCCAGATCATGGTGTGTGCGAATATGGCATACAGTTCACTCGGATGAACTATTTTCTATGAGCCAAGACAACAGAAACGGTTCAACTTAAAAATATGTGTGTGATATGCGACAAACAGGCTTGTAATCAAAAATGTGTGCGAAGACCGATAATAACACAGACGATTGCTGCTAAGAACCCGTGTGTGTTGTGGGTAAATGCTTGCCGGTATACAATTGTCAGTGATTGATGAAATCATCACCGACGGGTCCCCTAGTTTACTCTCTGTGATGTGATTTGTTCTGCCTACATAAGAACACCATATGTAACCAAAATAAATGTGTAATTACATAAGTGACTATGCAAAACATTCGCACACACCTCAATAAACAACTACATGCATTCTAAACTAGGAGAAACGATCGTCTAATCATCTGCTTCTTGTGATGATGTTGCCACTACTCTGTGGCTCAATGACCCCTCGTCTGGGGCAGAACAAAGTCACTTCCTCATGTCAATGATCTTCATGTACATCTCGTAGCTTGTGTATGTGTCCTTGGCCACGTACTTGAAGTGTTCTTCATCTAGTCTCTGCTCCCAAACAGTGTTCTAGCCGATCTTGTCCTTCTTGCTCTCATCATTCATCTTCATGTAGTAGGGGTCGACGATGGCCGAGGCGAGGTCAACCAGGGAGTCCCAATTGTTCTTTATGATGACCCAACCGTGTAGTGGTCATGGATGTCGACAAGATTGTTGTGTTGGGTACACGGCAGATGCCACAGGGTGGCTAAAGATAGGGATAGGCAAGAGGCAACCGATGGGCTCAAGAGGCGAGGTTGGTACGAGCGAGCGGGAGACACAAGACGTACCCAGGTTCGGTGCTCTCCGGAGAGATAACACCCCTAGTCCTGCCGATTGTGGTTTATATTGTGGAGTATGTAGCAGTACAGAGTCGCTCCTAGAGCTGTATTTCGAGAAACAGAAGAGAGTAGCTATATGCTTGTCTCCATGTACGTGAGTGTGAAAGAGTGAGGGAGTGAGTGCGTGTGTGTGCCTTGTGGCTTGTGGCCGAATGAATGATAGTGTAATGCCCAGAGACCGATGCGCTAGATATGTCTTCCAGTTATTCACCGTCATTGCCATGTCATTCGCTTCAGTGTTGCACTTTGCCATGTCATCATGTGCATTTCATCTGCATGTATTTCAAAACTTGCATCCGTTCGGATCTCCCAGTTCTCTCCGTTGTCCATTCTGAGACCAACCAGACTCGCACGCACCATCGCACCTTCCAAATCTTGTTTCGTGAGCGGGAGAAAAACCTTCTCGGAATGGGCCGAGAGTTGACGAGTGGTCTTGGTACATCACTGGTAGACCACCTGTCAAATTTCGTTCAATTAGGAGGTCATTTGAGCCCCCAAAGGTTAACCGTCAGACCCCCCTTTCTCTTTGCAGCCCAGCACCCCTCCACAAAGCCAACCTAGCCCATCTAAGCCCCCTCCATGTTCATCGCCATTGGATCATGACCGTGTGGGCGAAAACCGCACCTGAATAGCCCTCTCCTAGCTCCCTCTACCTATATAAACATCTCCCTCCCCCTAATTTTTGGGCAAACCCTAGATCAACCCCCCTCGACCGCGCCGACACGTCCACCCCGCCGCCGGATGTGTCTGTCACTACTAGCCACATCACCTAGCCAATCAGAGGTCGCCACCTCAGCCGCCGCCGCCTCCACAGCCAACCCCGCGCCGCCGCATCATCGACCGCGCCCACTTCACCGTGCGGGCCCATGGAGCCTGAGGCCGGCCCGCCCGGGCCCGAGCCACCGTCGGCGCAGGCCGGGGAAGCACGTGCCCCTTTCTACCAAGCCGCCCGCTCGCTTGGCTACCCGTGGCCTCGCCACCGACCCCGCCGACCTCCTTGCCTAGGTGGCCGCGCCGCCGTATCCGCCGGCAAGCAGCGTCGCACCGACCCCGTCGCCTGCTGCCCGCGTCGGAGCGTGCCGCCTTGCCAATGACCGCGTCCCGCCCCTAGATCCTCCTCCTCGCTGCCAAGTCCTCCCCACGGGCCCTCGCGGCACCGCCCCATGCCGCTGCCACCGTAGACGCCGACGGTGGGAACGGGTTCCCTGGCCCCGGATCCGCCGCCCCGCGAGCTCCCCTGACCTCCCTGGCCGCCCCCTCGCTGGAATCAGTGCCGCCGCGGCCATCGTCAACCTCCGGCAGACCTGGACGAGATCCACCGGTTCCTCGAACTAAACGCCGTCCCCTTCCCACACCTCTTCGTCCCGGAACCGCCCCGTCCCAGTTTTCCCATATGTCCTCGAGTTTTTAACGATATGTGTGCATGTCTGAATTGCCATAACTTTGTGTGTACTGCTTCGTTTTGTGTGCATGATATGTCAAAATGTTCACCTCTTGGTGGGCTACATGCTTTTGTAATTTTCATTCATGTTTCTGTTAATCTAGATGCCTTAATCTTTGTTCCAAAACTGCCAAGTGATATAAACTGCTGAAATCTGCTGCATGTTAACATCACTTAGGCATCTTGTGAGTGTTGTAACCATGTCCCTGTTGATCCTATGGTGGTGACCTTGATATGTAAATGTTCCTATCAGAGTGTTCTACACTGTGGTGTTCTTTGTATTCACGTTAGGGTGCATCTTGACATGTTAAATGCTGAAGACTGTTATAACTTGTCAATTTGTTATTTTTATATCTTTTTGCGTTATTTTATATTGAGCATCATGTCAATATGTTTTAGGATCATAATCATTCCGTCTTCGCAGTGGTGCAATCCATTTATTTTGATATGCCTTGTGGTGAGTGCATAATGACTATGAATTGGGCTACTTGCTGTTAATGTTCTGTCAAGTTTGAATTTGTTATATCATGTTGCTATGTTTCCTTGATGCTACCATCAAATCCATGCATAATCTGGAGATACTTACTTGACATGTTTTTATGTCCAAATGAATCTCTATCATTCTTATCCAGTTTATGCACATACACGTCCTCTAGAATATGTTTTCATTGCCATGAACATGCCTAAATGATGTTCCAGTTTTCTGTAAACTTCATGATGCCATGTTGTGAGCTTGATACTAATTAATCTATGCCCCTTTTGGAGATACTCCAGTTACATGAATTGAATTATGCTATGAGTAAGTTGTCCACATGCCATGTTTGATAATTTTGGACTTCATATGACCTCTGTTCCAAGCTTCTAAACATGCTATGATGATGTTGTTGTTTTCACTTGTTGAAACTGTTGTAACATTCAAATTTATATTGATGGTTCCCACTAATCCGTGAGCCGTATGCATATGATGCCTGGATGTTATTTTCTCTTTGTTATGTGTACTTTGATACCATGCCCTTGGTTGCTATGTATAGTTGCATATGCCCTGTTTTTCACCAAGTCATAATTTGTGTTCTCAAGTTGCTTTTTGCATTGATCATCTTGGATTAATCTTGACGCCTATGAACCTGAACCTTAATGATATTTGGAGTATGTTATCTGTACTTTGAGTGCATATCAAGTTTGTGTTCATATGTTTCCGGTAGCATGTTGTTTTGATGATTGTAAAGTGCCTAGTTGTTGTTTTGTGCAGATTGTTGTTATAACTTGTTTGGAGTGTATGTGTTGAACCGTTGCTCCATTTTGAGCATTCTCTATATGAATCTTGCTTAGAATTGCTTTTAGTTTCATATTATCTTGTTGCATCCTTGTTTTGAGTGTGTTTGATTGATGTTTGTATGCATTTTGCATCAATGCCATGTTTAACTTGTGTTGCTCATATCTTCTAGGCCATAGCTCCAAATTAAACTTTAGATGTAACTTGACTAGAAAAATGTGTAGATCATCATGGTGCATCTTCACTTGCTGTTTAACAATTTTAACATAATGTGTTTTCAGATCTGGACCAATTTTGAAATTTTCATATGAGGACTTAACGGAATTGTTATATGTTGTTTCCGGCCTCAATTAAACTTGCTTTGATGTGATGTTCCTGTATGCATCATCTCTTGCCATGAGTTGAGCATCATGCCTTGTCTATGTGTTGTGTGTTTACCATGTCATTTGCTTCTTTCCGGTGTTGCTTCTTAGTTCCAGTAATGTTGCGATTGTGAGGATTCATTCGACTACATTGGTTCGTCTACTTCATGGACTCGTTCTTCTTCCTAGCAGAATTTCAGGCAAGATTACCGTCACCTTGGATCTCACTACTACCTTTGCTATGCTAGTTTTCTTGATCCTATGGTTATGTCACGCTTCCTACCACTTGTTATCAAGCCTCCCAAATTGCCATGACAGCCTCTAACCTTTTTCCACCATCCTTGCATCTGTTGTTTACCTATGTTACCGCTTTGCTCAGCCCCTCTTATAGCATTGCTAGTTGCAGGTCTAGTTGCATGTTGTTCCATGTTGGGACATGGATATCTTGGCATATCACAATATCTCTTATTTAATTAATGGACATATATACTTGGTAAAGGGGGGAAGGCTCGGCCTTTTGCCTGGTGTTTTGTTCCACTCTTGCGGCCCTAGTTTCCATCATACTGGTGTTATGTTCCTTGATTTTGCGTCCCTAACATAGTGAGATTTTATGGGCCCTGTTGACAGTTCACTTTGAATAAAACTCTTCCAGCAAGGCCCAATATTGGTTTTACCATTTCCCTAATAACAACTAAAAACTTGCATATGGACCTGCCGGCCCCCGAGGTCTCTTAATCAACCCTCGGGCCAGTGCTCTTCATGAGTGTTGTTCCACCTACCTAGCAGTCGGCGGTGCCGCCTCGGGGCAACTCGATGGTATTTTGGCTACCGTCCACTTTGCATAGACGGTGTTGTCCTGAGAACGAGATAGGCGCGGCTCCTATCGGGGTATCGACATACCGGGTGGTCTTGCTGGTTTTATTTCACCATTGTCGAAATGTCTTGTGCACCGGGATGCCGAGTCTGATCGGATGTCCCGCGGTTATGTGACAGATGGGAATTTTAAATGTCCAGTTGTAGAGAACTTGACACCAGACTCGAATTAAAATACACAAACCACATGAGTAACCGTGACAGTCTCTTTTCGAGTGGGTGGAGAAGAGAACACGGTGGGGTTATGTTTGGACGTAAGTAGTTCAGGATCACTTCTTGATCATTACTAGTTTGCGACCGTTTGCGTAGCTTCTCATTTTATTCTTGTACTCGTAAGTTAGCCACCATACAATGATTAGTCGCTTTCTGCAACCTCACCACTTATCCATTCCATTTTCATTAAGCTTTGCTTGTCTTGATACCCATGGTACTGGATTGCTGAGTCGTCGTGGATCACAGATCACTACAACAACAGTTACAGGTATAGGTAATGCGATGGTCATGACGTGAGAGCGATGTTTACTTGTTTTGGAGTTCCTCTTCTGCTTCTTCGTTCAGGGGATAGGTTCCTTGTCGGCAGCCTGGGCTAGTAGGGTGGATGTCGTTTGAGATTCTGTTTGTGTCTCATCCATAGCCGGATGTTGCTCTTATGTATGATGTTGTTGTATTCATGTGGCATTATATGCCTTTAATATGTATCCTCATCTATTATGTAATGGTACGATGTAATGATATCCACCTTGGAAAGCGTCTGCAATATGTGGCTCTATCCTTAGTGGGACCTTCGAGTTCCTCTTGGATAGGATCGCATATTGGGTGTGATAGTCAGTCCCTCATTTGGATGGATTGGTGTGTGCTTTGTAGTGTGGCTTGCACCCTTGGCCCAGTTTGTGGCTTCTAGGCCAAGGGAGTGGCTACTCCTCCAAGGAAGTGCTCCCGTGGGTCACTTTATACACTAGTACCCACATACAAGTAGCACTCTACACGATTTCACGTATGATGAATGAACTGTGTATGCTTTACCAGCAATTGTAGAGCATGGCCGTCACGTCTGCGTAGGTCCGACGGGACGTCCTAGTTGACTTGGCCAGAGTCCAGCCGGACGGGCTCACCCCGAATGGCTCAACCCGGACGGGCTCATCCCGAATGGCTCAACCTGGACTGGCTCAACTCGGACAAGATCTACTCGCACGGGCTCAACCTAGACTAGCTCAACACGGATGGCTCAACCCGGACGGGATCAACCCGGAGCTCAACCCGGATGGCTTCAGCCAGGCACGTTCAACCAGCTGGGTTCGGCCAGCTAGAGGGCACTCCCCTGGCATGTTTTGGAGAGTTGTTTCGCCATCTTGGGCATACCCGAGGGTCATCCCCCCGACAAAGATTCTGGCAGGCCAAGACCGAAACCTTGAGCACTTTTAGATCGTTGTTGGTGTCCATCATAGCAAAATTGTAATCGAGGTTGTTGTTAAACATGGCGAAATGCTCATAAGGCCTTGTGGCCTAGTGGTAGTGGTAGACAAGGACGTCATGGCGCATGCACAACTGAGTGACGGCAACCATATGATCATACCTGGCATGACCACCAGTGAACTCGAGGTCGAAGCTGACCACTTGGTACTTGTCCTCAGCAAGCAACTGCTCCATAGTGTTGATGGACCTCTCCACCGATACCAGCTCGTTCATGTAAACCACCAATAGGTCCTTCCCCCTCACGTGGGAGTCCACTACGTGAGGTTGAGTGAACTGCCGCCCATTGTCGTTGTCAGCCACTGGGAGCGCCATTGGAGCCACTAGATATCCTATTTGTATGTGTCTTTGTGGGTGTGCTTATTGTGTCATGGGGTGCAAGAGATTAAGGTAAATGGCTGCGGGAATAAATGGGGGTCGGGCGGCTGCCATTCTAGGCACCTCTGCATGACAGTTTTTGTACCAGGTAACTGCATCGAGGTGCCGCATCTAGTGCAACCGCATCCATAATGGCAACACGAACGTAGGTGATCGTGGGCTAGCCCCAAACGCTAGTAGTGCATGCTGCGCGACAGGGCAAGAGTGTGAGGAGGGTCGCGAGAGCAGTGCGCGCGCGATGGAACACAAGCAGAGCGTGTCGCGGCCGCCTCAACCATGCGCAACCACACACATAGAGCGGTTGAACATGTAGGGAATGGTGGTCTACAAGCCGGCCGGCAGTTGCGAGCCGGCGGCACGATGTGAAACCACGTCGCATTTGACATCACACGGTGGTCGAACAATCGTTTGCGACACTGCATAGAGGGCAGTCGCATGCTAGCTAATTAAATCATAAAAGTTTTTTATTAACTATATGTGTATGTGTCATTTCATTCTCCTCTTGCACGTCTTTTCACCCCGCTACCACAGAAGGCTTCGAGCGCAAGTTTGAGCACCGCACAGGCATTCTTTTGGCCAAACGGTGGCTCGAAGTGACGCCAATGAATCATCGGTGAGCCCATTCCCACGCAACCACACAAGTTCCCGTGCACAGCTGCGCAAGCTTCCCGCCCGACTCGGCAAAATCCCCAAAAATCCAAATGCTACCAGCCTGCTCTATAAATCCTCATGGCCGGTGAGTCATGCGCCGCATTTTTCTCTCCCTCCATGTAGCCTATCTTGTTTGCTTCTCCCAAAATCGCCAACGACATCAGGGCATCGTCGTTGCTCAGCCACTCCACTGTATCAGAGGACAACTCCATCTGGAAGGCTACACAGTGGCGGCAGCACAGTCCTAGGTGTTGCGTACCGTGTGTGCGTCACTTTTTGGAGTGCACACAACATCCACCACATGCTCCGTCGCTGCTGCCCATCTGTAGCTGTTGTCGGCCGCCGTTGCCACCACCCCACCGTCATCGAAAGTCGGGGCCATCGCCCGCTCCGCCACCGCGGCCTGAAGGCGGAAGGTGGCCATTGTGGCCGCCACCCCACTGTCAGCCACCGTGTCTATCACTCGCTCTGCTACCGCAGCCCAAAGGCAAGTGGTGGTCGTCGTGGTCGCCACACCACCATCGACCACCAAGGTCATCACCCGCTCCACCACCGTTGCCGGAAGGCAGGAGGTGGAGGTGGAGCCCAGCATGTGCATCAGGGACCTTGCGTGCTACATTGAGTTCCTGCGGGAGGAGGAGGACCACCTAGTCGAGCAGGCAAAGATTCTTACCGTCGTCGTGGACACAGCACATGCCGCCGTAGAGGAGCTAAATGAGGAGATCTACGAGGAGTCCAACAGCTTTGAGAGGGGTCGTCTGGAGTGGCAGAGGGCATTTGAGCTGGGCATTGCTAAAGGTGTAGCAGCGGCAGGCACTGGGTTCCAGTTCTCCAACTCATCGGTAGGCTCCTCCTCCTCCTCCTCTGCCTCTTACTGAGTGCGCTCGGCAGAGGAGAGGCTGCTGGAGGTAGTACAAAGCCCCTCCATAGTAATATTTAGGGACTATTTTATTTTGTTCATCTGACTATAGATATGGTTGAACTATACCACGTACTTCAAATTAGCTAGTATATATAGTTGAACTAGCTATTTTAGTACAGGGTTGGCAACAATAGGGGAAAAGTTTGTTCGGTTCAGCTGTTGAGTTGAACTGTTTGTATAAACAATGACTGCTTAATTAAACTATGAATGAAATCTATGCTTACTGAATTTGAGTTGCAAAATTAGACAGTGTCGGTGTTCTAGAATAGGGGGTACCCAGACCTACTTGCCTGCATCCCAGGACTTGGCTACATCGATGGTACGGTACGGCCCAGCTGCAAGACCCCAATGGCAAGACCCTCACTAGGGACCCCGGCTTCGCAAGGCGAGCAACATCAGGACCTCCCGAGGAGTGGCTCAACGAGTTGCCTCATGAGAAGCGGAGATCTCTATACAAGCCTCCCGCCTCACAAGGCTTGCGATGACGTGAGAAATGATATCCAAGGCCAGGCGGGCGCCAGCAGGCGCAGTCCAGGATAGTTTCCTCTTCGGTGCTAAGGAGGAAAGGACAGACGTGGGTTCCAAAGGGATTCGTGAATGGTTTCCATTCCGGTGCAACAAGACCAAGACTAAGATCTCGGCTGGAAGGATGTCATTACCGAGCCCACAGGTGCGTCACGACCAGAAGCTTTGCAGGCGAAGACCACCTTTCGCCAGGATAAGATGTACCTCTTGCCCCCCTTCGAAATTGGCCACTTTGGTATTCCTTCCCGCCTAAGCTATGAGGGAAGAGAGCCGGGCCTAGTACAAAGATAGGCTAGTCTCCACCATAGAGGGGGATTCATTCTCTCCCTCTGAGCTCTCCCGAGGTAGCACACCCACTGTACTAGTTCATCCTCATCCTTCTCGAGAGGCAATCCACCACAAAGTAGGAGTAGGGTTTTTGCACCGCATGGTGGCCCAAACCTTCGTAAAACTCTGTGTTCATCTCTCTCCCCCGCTCGCACGAACTCAACGAGGCCAAGCCATGAGGCAATGAGCTTGAGGCAGAAACTAGGCTAGATGTTTGCACAAGCCCCAGATTTCAAGACGTGTTTGGGTTCGCGGAGCCCTGATTTCGACTTTCGGCGCGCCAAGTAGGGGTGTGTCGAAGCTCTCGCTTCCGCTTTGTTTCGTTCCTACTTCGTCGCTCCCATAACCGATGGCCACCAAGTTCGCGTTGAGCGCCGGGCCGCTCGCGTCGCCCAGACGGCGCCCTTGGGCTGCGGTGTTTGTCACCGCTCCGCTTATCCTGCGGCTAACGCAGTCACCAATCCTGCTGCTCATGAGCAGTAGGACTCTTTGCTGCCGCTCTCCGTGTGGCGTGATGGCCGCACCTCCACTCCTCCCCTCACTCTGCCATGGCGTCTTCCTCCCACGCTCGACACAGACCGGCGAACATGCAGGTGGCACTCCTCATGGCGTGCGAGTTACTGCACGACAGCCCTGCCAACAAAGGCTATGACGCCTGGCTCGGCCACAACATCAAGCTCGTTAACGCCGTCGATGAGGCCCCACGCCCTACCACTTGCTCCGTGGCCAGCCCTCTCGCGTGGGCAACGACTCATGGCGCTCCTCCTTCTCCTCTGCACAGTGTCGATACCAAGCCCAGGCGCGACCCGCGTCCGCACGACCCGCCGCATGGAGTGCCAACACCGACATGGGACGAGGCCAGCTGCTAGGTGGTGCAGCATCAGCAGTACAACACGCATGCTCTCCTTGCACCGCCATGCCATCACCAAGATTGGGAAGCACTGGGGTTGTAGCGCATGTGCGTCATGACCATGCTCCCCTCGCCCGGGCCATGCCCGTGAGTGCCACGGGCTTCCGTGCCTTCACCCATGAGTTGCGTCGCATCATTTGGCCCAGCAAGTTCAAGCCAGACCTGCCCCCGTGCTACATCGGCACCCGCGGCCCTTCGGAGTTCCTCCAGCTCTACTCGCTGAGCATTGAGGCAGCGAACGGTGAGGACAAGGTCATGGCAAATTGGTTCCTCATGGCTCTCGAGGACGGCGTGCACTCCTGGCTCCTGCAGCTCCTAGAGGGGTCAATCTCCTCTTGGGACGAGCTTTGTGAGCGCTTCATCACCAACTTCCAAGGCACCCACGACCGTGCCATCACCGTCAACGACCTGCGACACATGAAGCATCGGCCAGGTGAGACCCTCCACAAGTACATTCAATGCATCACCAACGGTCTCCTCAAGATCCCAAAAGCCTCAAACAAAGCCATCATCTTGGCATTCACCAAGGGCAAAACAGACGTCAAGAAGAGCGAGGAGCTCGCCATCCACGACAACCTATGCACGGCGTTGGAGATGTTCGACCTGGCAGACAGTTTCACCAGGGCGGAAGAAGGTCGCCTGATGAGGACATCAATACCATTGTTACACCCACAGCCCCTGCTGCTATACATACTGGACCAATTACTAGAGCTCGTGCACGCCAACTAAATTACTAGGTACTTTCGTTTCTTGGTAATGATTCTCATGTTCATGAGAATATGATGCTGCCTAATTTGGATACACTTGTTTTGCTTCCAAATGAAGGGCCTAGCTTGGAGAAGGATGAACATTGGAGCAAGAACAAGCATGGAGATGATGGCATGCGCAATTGGAACAAGAACGGAGTTACAAGTGATGATTTCAAGTCTTTGAAGCCACCATAACGAGTGCATGAAGCCTTGGACGAAATATACAAGATGTCACTTCATAAATTTCGTCCAGAGGCTATTATAGGTGCTGCGTCACCTTTTTATTGGGCCAGGCCCATGTAATTTTGAAATACATAAGTATAGGCTATTTTTAGAGTCCGTATGTGTGGGGAAACAAGAGATAGGGTTGATTTTGGACCCCTCCACCAAGGGCCATGAAATTCCCCCTCTCTTCCTCCTATATACAGCCCTTAGGGCACCGTTTAGACTTTGGGTTTTGCTTAGATTAAAGTTCGCCATAGCTGCAACTTCGCGTACTTCGTTTTGTGTTCAATGACCAGACAAAGGCGTCACAGAACCCCACCTTGATCAATAAAGCTTTCATCTTATATTCGCAATATCCAGATTGCAATCTCAGTTTCTTGCTTGTTCTTGGTTGCCCGCAAGAAACAAACCCTCGTGGTCAGGTTGATCGTGCTCCGGCGTGGTTAATAACCTCTCGGAGTTGGTTTAGCGATTGCTAAGGCGTGACATCCTCGCACCTTCGTAGTCGGATCGTCAAAGTCGACTTCCCCCAAAGCGATATCCATCATCTCATCGAAAGACGGGCACCTTTGCCTCTATCAAGTGGTATCAGATTTCCGGGTTGCTCGGTGAGATTTTACAGTTTTTCGTAGTTTTGATCGAGTCTTTTCTTCATACCTACAATCCACGAAAAAGCCACACAAAAATTAGGGTTAGTTCATCATATCCGAACCAGTCTGAGCCATAGCATAATCTTTTCTGTATTTGCGTTCTTGAATTTGCGGTTGCATCGTCGTGTCTAGTTGCTGGTCTTAGTGTCTAGTCCTTTAGAGTTTCGAGTTCTGTTCACAAGTTGTCACGCCGCCGCCGCATCATCATCATCACCGCTGCCATATACCACCATCGTCATCACCGCTGCCATATACCACCATTGTCATCACCGCTGCCATATACCACCATCGTCGTCACCACTGCCATCTACCACCATCGACATCACCGCATCCATATACCACATATCCACCTCCATCACGCCAATCCGAGTCCACCTGCAACATATATCTGCCACTAGTCCGAGTTCCAACAGATTCATCTCCGCCACCAGTCCGAGTTCCACCAGATTCATCTCCGCCACCAGTCCTAGTCCAAGTCTAGTATTTGTTGCTTTGTTTTTGACTTCCAGATCACGCCATACTCCGAGTCGTGATAGAGAAGTCTGGAAAATTCTGGCTAGGCAGTTTCTAGACCATTTGTAGACTCTTTCAAAAAAATTTGTTGCGGAGCAAAAAAAAGGAGAAAAAAAAGTGCAAAAACAAAAAAAGTGCAAAAAAAAGAGAGAAAAAATTCAAAGTGTGCTCCTCCCTTGTTTACGTGCAGTGCCGTGATTTTGTTAGTGTTCTAGGCTCGCGTCTCTAGCACAATCTAGCCTAGGACCAGCATAGTACCGTCGTTGAGCGTTTATTCAACTTTGCATCTCTGAATTGATTATTGCTGACCCTTTTTGCTACCATATTATAAGCCTTCCCAGCTCCACATACATCTACGTCGTGCATTTGATTCTCCCTGGTAATCGCTCTATCCAAGCTTTGAGAGTTTTGACTACAACGGTTGCCGATCACCACCTGCTGCTGGGTAAGAACTCGTAAGAATTTGAGATTCGCTTGAAGGATTTGTGACACACCACCACCACCACCGCTTCCTAGTAGTCTGTAGAATCATATTATGTTGTGTTTCTATTGCTGCTAACCATGCCAGGATCACAAGCCGATGAGACTGATTGGGAGAACCTGACAAACAAACAGCTACATGATAAATTTCAGCAAATGATGAGTGGACAGGTGCAAGATGTGCTAAACAGATTTGACGAGGCCATGAAGAAGATACATGGCATTGAGAAGACGTTCGAAACAAAGCTTGATAGCAAGTTTAATGAATTGCTCATGCATTTTCCACAACCACCGCCGGCTGCACCTATCGCACCTCTGCAACAACAACAACAACAACAACGCCTCCTTCCGAATCAGTGTGGACGAGCGAAGCGTGTTCCTATTGAGGATGGCCAAACTTCTGGTGCTGCTGTTCCTATTGTTGATGCTTCTTTGGCTCGTGCTACTGCTGCTGCTGGTATCTAGGAGGATGATGAGTATGCGGGCGATTATGAGGATGAGGTTGATCAAAATCAGAACTACGTGCAGCCACCAGCACCACCACCAACAGGTCGACCTCAGGTATATATTCGTAATGGTAGGCCTGCACCACCACCTCAGGTACGAGATGATGTCCATATTCCTAAACTGAAATTGAATATTCCACCATTTGAGGGTAGATATGTTCCTGATAAATATCTTACTTGGGAGTTAGAAACTGAACAACATTTTACATGTTTACAATATCCCGAGGAGAGACGGGTTGCTGCTGCTGTTTGTGCTTTCACTAGTTTTGCATGTGTATGGTGGTCTGAACATTGTAGATTATATCCTATTCTAGCTACTTGGGCTGCTTTGAAAACTGCTATGCGTACTCGTTGGGTTCCACCATATTATCAACGTGAATTGCTTCAAAAATTGCAGCGTTTAAGACAAGGAAAAAATTCTGTAGAGGAATATTATCAGGAATTACAAACTGGCATGATTAGATGTGGTATTGTTGAGGAGAATGAAGCTATGCTTGCATGTTTTATGGGTGGATTAAATAGAGAGATTCAGACCATTCTAGAGTATAAGGAGTATACTAATATCACTCGTTTATTCCATCTTGCTTGTAAAGCTGAACGTGAAGTGCAGGATCGACAAGCAATGGTGCGCACTAACTTTTCTGCAGGTCGACCTTCCTCATGGACACCGCGTGCATCTTCTACTTCCACTGCACCAGCAACTCCATCAGGTGCCATCTCAAGCCGTGATACAAGAAAGCAGGCACAACCACCATCATCTGCCAAGAGCGCACCTGTCGGGCCTGCACAGAGCTCTTCTTCTTCCATGGGATCAACAGGGCACACAAGTGATATTATTTGTCGTCGTTGTAAGGGAAGAGGTCATTATGCGCGAGAATGCAAATCTCAGCGTGTGATGATTGCTACTGAGCATGGTGGGTATGAGTCCGCTAGTGACTATGATGAGGAGACTTTGGCTCTTATTACACGTGAAGAATATGGTGGAGATGATTCTGATCATGAGACGCAATACATGGCTCCTGAAGACGCTGACAGGTATGAATGTTTAGTTGCTCAACGTGTTTTGAGTGTGCAGGTCACACAAGCTGAGCAAAATCAGAGGCACAATTTGTTCCCTACCAAGGGAGTTGTGAAGGAACGTTCTGTGCGCGTCATCATAGACGGAGGGAGCTGCAATAACTTGGCTAGCATGGAGATGGTGGAGAAGCTTTCTCTCACCACAAGACCACATCCACATCCTTACTACATCCAATGGTTCAACTACAGCGGCAAGGTTAAGGTAATAGATACTGTTAGTGTGCATTTTAGTATCTCTACATATGCTGATTATGTTGATTGTGATGTGGTACCTATGCAAGCATGTTCCTTATTACTTGGTAGACCAGGGCAATTTGATAAAAATTATGTACACCATGGTAGAAACAATCACTATACTATTGTTCATAAGGATAAAAATATTACTTTGCTTCCTATGACTCCTGATTCCATTTTGAAAGATGATATTAATAGAGCTTATAAAGCAAAACAGGAGAAGAATAAGAGTGAAAATCAGATTGTGGCAAAAGAATTTTAGCAACAAATGAAGCCTAATAATAAACCATCTAGTGTTGCTTCTGAAATTAAATTGAAAAGTGCATGTTTATTTGCCACCAAATCTGATATTGATGAGCTAGATTCAGCAAATCTGTTTGCTATGCTTTTGTGTGCAAAGAGGCATTATTTTCATTCGAGGACGTGCCTTCCTCTTTGCCTCCTGCAGTCACTAACATTTTGCAGGAGTTCGCTGACGTCTTTCCACAAGACGTGCCACCGGGATTACCGCCTATTCGAGGGATTGAGCATCATATGGCCTTAATTCCCGGTGCTTCACTGCCAAACCGTGCACCATACCGTACCAATCCAGAGGAGACGAAGGAGATTATGCGTCAAGTACAAGAGCTTCTCGACAAAGGTTATATACGCGAATCCTTAGTCCTTGTGCTGTTCCTATTATTCTAGTGCCGAAAAAGGATGGTACATCACGTATGTGTGTTGATTGTAGAGGCATTAATAATATTACTATTCGTTATCGTCATCCTATTCCTAGGCTAGATGATATGCTTGATGAATTGAGTGGCTCTACAATATTCTCCAAAGTTGATTTGCATAGTGGATACCATCCAATTCGTATGAAATTGGGATATGAATGGAAAACAGCATTTAAAACTAAGTTTGGATTATATGATTGGTTAGTCATGCCTTTTGGGTTAACTAATGCACCTAGTACTTTCATGAGATTAATGAACGAAGTTTTGCGTGCTTTCATTGGACGATTTGTGGTAGTTTACTTTGATGACATATTGATTTATAGCAGATCTTTGGAAGAACATTTGGAACATTTACGTGTTGTTTTTATTGCTCTACGTGATGCATGTTTGTTTGGTAACCTTGGGAAGTGCACCTTTTGCACCGACCGAGTATCTTTTCTTGGCTATGTTGTTACTCCATAGGGAATTGAAGTTGATAAAGACAAGATTGAAGCTGTTGAGAGTTGGCCGCAGCCCAAAACGGTCACACAAGTGAGGAGTTTTCTTGGCCTCGCTGGATTCTATAGGCGTTTTGTGAGAGATTTCAGCACCATTGCTGCACCTCTCAATGAGCTTACAAAGAAAGATGTGCCTTTTCTGTGGGGTACCGCACAGGAAGAAGCCTTCACGGTATTGAAAGATAAGTTGACACATGCTCCTTTACTCCAACTTCCTGATTTTAATAAGATTTTTGATCTTGAATGTGATGCTAGTGGAATTGGATTAGGAGGTGTGTTATTACAAGATGGCAAACCTGTTGCATACTTTTCTGAGAAATTGAGTGGGCCTAGTCTGAATTATTCTACTTATGATAAATAATTATATGCTATTGTTTGGACTTTAGAAACATGGCAACATTATTTATGGCCCAAAGAATTTGTTATACATTCTGATCATGAATCTTTGAAACATACTAAAAGTCAAGCTAAACTGAATCGTAGACATGCTAAATGGGTTGAATCCATTGAGACTTTCCCTTATGTCATTAAACACAAGAAGGGAAAAGAAAATGTTATTGCTGATGCATTGTCTCGTCGATATACTATGCTTTCACAACTTGACTTCAAAATATTTGGTTTGGAGACCATCAAAGATCAATATGTGCATGATGCTTATTTTAAAGATGTAATGCAGAATTGTAAAGAAGGAAGAATGTGGAACAATTTGTCGTTAACGATGGATTTGTATTTCGTGCTAACAAGCTATGCATTCCAGCTAGCTCCGTTCGTCTTTTGTTGTTGCAGGAGGCGCATGGAGGAGGATTAATGGGACACTTTGGCGTGAAAAAGACGGAGGACGTACTTGCTACACATTTCTTTTGGCCAAAGATGAGAATCTCCAAACCTCTCAAAGTTCGAGAATAATGTTCCTATGAACAACTAGGATGTGGTTGTAGCGTGCTCACAGTAAAGCAAATATCAATATCTTACAAGTTCTTACCATGCGACAGGTGGTGACAGGCAACCAGCGGTGTCAAATAACTCCGAAGATTGTGTAAAGAGATTGCCAGGGGAACGTACGTATACACGGTCAAGATAGAGGCGGGGTGTCCCGTCTTTCGATGAGATGATTGATATCGCTTTGGTGGAAGTCGACTTTGACAATCCGACTACGAACGTGCGAGGACGTCGCGCCTTAGCAATCGCTAAACCAACTCCGAGAGGTTATTGACCATGCCAGAGCACGATCAATCTGACCACGAGGGTCTGTTTCCTACGAGCAAACGAAGAACAAGCAAGAAACTGAGATTGCAATCTGGATATTGCAAATATAAGATGAAAGCTTTATTGATCAAGGTGGGGTTCTGTGACGCCTTTGTCTGGTCGTTGAACACAAACGAAGTACGTGAAGTTTCTGCTATGGCGAACTTTTAATCTAAACAAAACCCAACATCTAAATGGTGCCCTAAGGGCTCTATATATGGAGGAAGAGAGGGGGAATTTCGTGGCCCTTGGTGGAGGGGTCCGAAATCAACCCTATCTCTTGTTTCCCCACACATACGGACTCTAAAAATAGCCTATAGTAATGTATTTCGAAATTACATGGGCCTGGCCCAATAAAAAGGTGACGCAACACCTATAATAGCCTCTGGACGAAACTTATGAAGTGGCATCTTGTATATTTCGTACAAGGCTTCATGCACTCGTTATGGTGGCTTCAAAGACCTGAAATCATCACTCGTAACTCCGTTCTTCTTCCCCTTGCGCATGCCATCATCTCCATGCTTTCTCTGTTCATCCTACTCCAAGCTAGGCCCTTCATTTGTAAGAAAAACAAATGTATCCAATTTAGGCAGCATCATATTCTCATGAACATTAGAATCATTACCAAGAAACGAAAGTACCTGGTAATTTAGTTGGCGTGCGCGAGCTCTAGCAATTAGTCCAGTATGTATAGCAGCAGGGGCTGTGGGTGTAACAATGGTATTGATGTCCTCATCATCCTCCCCTTCTTGAAATGAAGTCGTCCTCGACGGAAGTTCATCTTCCTCACCCAAATAAGGCTTCAAATCTGCAATGTTAAAAGTGGGACTAACGCCAAAATCTGCAGGCAGCTCAAGTTTGTATGCATTATCATTTATTTTCTCTAACACCTTAAAGGGACCATCAACACGTGGCATTAGCTTTGATTTGTGCAAATCAGGAAATCTATCCTTACGCAAATGTAACCAAACAAGATCTCCAGGTGCAAACACAACATGTTTTCTACCCTTATCTCCAGCAAGTTTATATTTAGCATTCATACGCTCAATGTTTTCCTTAGTTAACTCATGCATTTTTAAAATCAATTCAGCACGTTGTTTAGCATCAAAATTAACCTTCTCCGAAGAAGGAAGAGGCAACAAATCAATAGGTGCACGAGGTAGGAAACCATACACAACTTCAAAAGGGCACATCTTAGTAGTAGAATGCAATGAACGATTATAAGCAAATTCAATATGAGGCAAGCATTCCTCCCACATTTTCTTATTATTCTTCAAAACAGCCCTAAGCATAGTAGACAATGTTCTATTGACTGCTTCAGTTTGTCCTACAGTTTGGGGGTGACAAGTAGTACTAAAAAGCAGTTTAGTCCCCAACTTAGCCCATAAACATCTCCAAAAGTGGCTAAGAAATTTAGTATCACGATCTGAAACCATAGTATTTGGCACACCATGCATGTGAATAATTTCACGAAAGAACAAATCAGCAACTTTAACAGCATCATCGCTTTTATGACATGGTATAAAGTGTGCCATTTTCGAGAATCTATCCACGACAACAAATATGCTATCCCTCCCCTTCTTTGTTCGAGGTAAACCTAAAACAAAGTCCATAGATATATCCTCCCAAGGAACACTAGGTATAGGCAAAGGCATATATAAACCATGAGGATTGAGTCATGACTTAGCTTTTTGACATGTAGTGCAGCGAGCAATAAAACGCTCAACATCCCTTCTCATCTTTGGCCAAAAGAAATGTGTAGCAAGTACGTCCTCCGTCTTCTTCACGCCAAAGTGTCCCATTAATCCTCCTCCATGCGCCTCCTGCAACAACAAAAGACGAACAGAGCTAGCTGGAATGCATAGCTTGTTAGCACGAAACACAAATCCATCATTAACGACGAACTTGTTCCACATTCTTCCTTCTTTACAATTCTGCATTACATCTTTAAAATCAGCACCATGCACATATTGATCTTTGATGGTCTCCAAACCAAATATTTTGAAGTCAAGTTGTGACAGCATAGTATAGCGACGAGACAATGCATCAGCAATAACATTTTCTTTTCCCTTCTTGTGTTTAATGACATAAGGGAAAGTCTCAATGAATTCAACCCATTTAGCATGTCTACGATTCAGTTTAGCTTGACTTTTAATATGTTTCAAAGATTCATGATCAGAATGTATAACAAATTCTTTGGGCCATAAATAATGTTGCCATGTTTCTAAAGTCCGAACAAGAGCATATAATTCTTTATCATAAATAGAATAATTCAGACTAGGTCTACTCAATTTTTCAGAAAAATATGCAACAGGTTTGCCATCTTGTAATAACGCACCTCCTAATCCAATTCCACTAGCATCACATTCAAGCTCAAAAGTCTTATTAAAATCGGGAAGTTGGAGTAAAGGAGCATGTGTCAACTTATCTTTCAATACCGTGAAGGCTTCTTCCTGTGCGGTACCCCAAAGAAAAGGCACATCTTTATTTGTAAGCTCATTGAGAGGTGCAGCAATGGTGCTAAAATCTTTCACAAAACGCCCATAGAATCCAGCGAGGCCAAGAAAACTCCTCACTTGTGTGACCGTTTTGGGCTGCGGCCAACTCTCAATAGCGTTAATCTTGGCTTTATCAACTTCAATTCCCTGTGGAGTAACAACATAGCCAAGAAAAGATACTCGGTCGGTGCAAAAGGTGCACCTCCCAAGGTTACCAAACAAACGTGCATCACGTAGAGCAATAAAAACAGCACGTAAATGTTCCAAATGTTCTTCAAAAGATCTGCTATGAATCAATATGTCATCAAAGTAAACTACCACAAATCGTCCAATGAAAGCACGTAAAACTTCGTTCATTAATCTCATGAAAGTACCAGGTGCATTAGTTATCCCAAAAGGCATGACTAACCACTCATATAATCCAAACTTAGTTTTAAATGTTGTTTTCCATTCATCTCCCAATTTCATCCGAATTTGATGGTATCCACTACGCAAATCAACTTTGGAGAATATTGTAGAGCCACTCAATTCATCAAGCATATCATCTAGCCTAGGAATAGGATGACGATAACGAATAGTAATATTATTAATGCCTCTACAATCAACACACATACGTGATGTACCATCCTTTTTTGGCACTAGAATAATAGGAACAGCACAAGGACTAAGGGATTCGCGTATATAACCTTTGTCGAGAAGCTCTTGTACTTGACACATAATCTCCTTCATCTCCTCTAGATTGGTACGGTATGGCGCACAGTTTGGCAGTGAAGCACCGGGAATTAAGTCAATCTGATGCTCAATCCCTCGAATAGGCGGTAATCCCGGTGGCACATCTTGTGGAAAGACGTTAGCGAACTCCTGAAAAATGTTAGTGACAGCAGGAGGCAAAGAGGAAGGCACGTCCTCGAATGAAAATAATGCCTCTTTGCACACAAAAGCATAGCAAACAGATTTGCTGAAATCTAGCTCATCAATATCAGATTTGGTGGAAAATAAACATGCACTTTTCAATTTAATTTCAGAAGCAACACTAGATGGTTTATTATTAGGCTTCATTTGTTGCTCAAATTCTTTTGCCACAATCTGATTTTCACTCTTATTCTTCTCCTGTTTTGCTTTATTAGCTCTATTAATATCATCTTTCAAAATAGAATCAGGAGTCATAGGAAGCAAAGTAATAATTTTATCCTTATGAACAAGAGTATACTGATTGTTTCTACCATGGTGTACAGAATTTTTATCAAATTGCCATGGTCTACCAAGTAATAAGGAACATGCCTGCATAGGTACCACATCACAATCAACATAATCAGCATATGTAGAGATACTAAAATGCACACGAACAGTACGTGTTACCTTAACCTTGCCGCTGTTGTTGAACCATTGGATGTAGTAAGGATGTGGATGTGGTCTTGTGGTGAGAGAAAGCTTCTCCACCATCTCCATGCTAGCCAAGTTGTTGCAGCTACCTCCGTCTATGATGACGCACACAAAACATTCCTTCACAACTCCCTTGGTATGGAACAAATTGTGCCTCTGATTTTGCTCAGCTTGTGTGACCTGCACACTCAAAACACGTTGAGCAACTAAACATTCATACCTGTCAGCGTCTTCAGGAGCCATGTATTGCGTCTCATGATCAGAATCATCTCCACCATGTTCTTCACGTATAATAAGAGCCAAAGTCTCCTCATCATAGTCACTAGCGGACTCATATCCACCATCCTCGGTAGCAATCATCACATGCTGAGATTTGCATTCTCTCGCATAATGACCTCCTCCCTTACAACGACGACAAATAATATCACTTGTGTGCCCTGTTGATGCCATGGAAGAAGAAGAACTCTGTGCAGGCCCGGCAGGTGCGCTCTTGGCGGATAATGGTGGTTGTGCCTGTTTTCTTGTATCACGGCTGGAGGAGGCACCTGATTGAGGTGCTGGTGCAGTTGAAGTAGAAGATGCACGCGGTGTCCATGATGAAGGTCGACCTGCAGAAAAGTTAGTTCGCGCCAATGCTTGTCGATCCTGCACTTCACGTTCAGCTTTACAAGCAAGATGGAATAAACAAGTGATATTAGTATACTCCTTATAGTCTAGAATGGTCTGAATCTCTCTATTTAATCCACCCAGAAAACGTGCAAGCATAGCTTCATTCTCCTCAACAATACCACATCTAATCATGCTAGTTTGTAATTCCTGATAATATTCTTCTACAAAAAATTTCCCTTGTCTTAAACGCTGCAATTTTTGAAGCAATTCACGTTGATAATATGGTGGAACCCAACGCCTACGCATAGCAGTTTTCAAAGCAGCCCAAGTAGTTGGAATAGGATATAATCTACAATGTTCAGACCACCATACACATGTAAAACTAGTGAAAGCACAAACAGCAGCAGCAACCCGTCTCTCCTCAGGATATTGTAAACATGTAAATCGTTGTTCAGTTTCTAACTCCCAAGTAAGATATATATCAGGAACATATCTACCCTCAAATGGTGGAATATTCAATTTAAGTTTAGGAATATGGACATCATCTCGTACCTGAGGTGGTGGTGCAGGCCTACCATTGCGAATATTTGCATGTGGACGACCTGGTGGTTGTGGTGCAGGTGGTTGCATGTAGTTCTGATTTTGATCAACCTCATCCTCGTAATCTCCCACATAATCATCCTCCTCCGTATCAGCAGCAGGAGCCACAGAAGTATCAACAGCAGCACCAACAGTTTGGCCAAACGCAAGAGGGACACGGCTCGCTCGGCGGAGGTCTGTTTTGCGACGTGGAGGTAGTCGTTGTTGTTGTTGTTGGAGAGGTGCGTTAGGTGCAGCGGGTGGTGGTGGTGGAAGACGCGTGAGAAATTCATTAAACTTGTTATCAAGCTTTGTTTCGAACGTCTTCTCCATGCCATCTATCTTCTCCATGGCCTCTTCAAATCTGTTTAGCACAGCTTGCACCTGTCCACTCATCATTTGCTGAAATTTATCATGCAAATCATTATTCTTCATGTTCTCCCAGTCAGTCTCGTCGGCTTGTGATCCTGGCATGGTTAGCAGCAATAGAAACACACAAGAATATGATCCTACAGACTACTAACAAGAGGTGGTGGTGGGTGTCACAAATCCGTCAAGCAAATCTCAAATTCTTCCCAGCAGCAGGCGGTGATCGGCAACCCTTGTTTTCAAAACTCTCAAATCTTGGATAGAGCAATTACCACGGAGAGTCAAACGCACGATGTAGATGTATGTGGAGCTGGGAAGGCTTATAATATGGTAGCAAAAAGGGTCAGCAATAATCAATTCAGAGATGCAAAGTTGAATAAACGCTCAACGACGGTACTGTGCTGGTCCTAGGCTAGACTGTGCTAGAGACGCGAGCCTAGAACACCAACAAAATCACGGCACGGCACGTAAACAAGGGAGGAGCACACTCTGAATTTTTTTTCTCTTTTTTTCCTTTTTTTTGCACTTTTTTTCCTCTTTTTTTTTTGCTCCGCAACAATTTTTTTTTGAAAAAGTCTACAAATGGTCTAAAAACTGCCTAGCCAGAATTTTCCAGACTATTTCTCTACTGCGGGTAGCACGGAAGTTGGGGAGTCCTTCTCTGTCACGACTCGGAGTATTGCGTGATCTGGAAATCCAAAACAGAGTAACAAAATACTGGACTCGGAATAGGACGGTTGGCGGAGATGAAACTGGTGGAACTCGGACTGGTGGCGGAGTCATGGTTACTAAAAACTTGCTCTACTTCAAGCTCCCAAGCTAGATAAATAGCAGGATTAAATCTACCCTCAAATGACGGTAAAGAGATAACCTGACCATGTGCTTGTGTGTGTTGTCCCAACTCTCATGATGGTGAAGATGTGTCTGTTGTCCAAGAACTTCTATCTCCGGAACCTGTCATGATTAGTAGAAACAAGAAACAAAATTCGAGAATAATGTTCCTATGAACTACTAGGATGTGGTTGTGTGCTCACAGTAAAGCAAATATCAATATCTTACAAGTTCTTACCATGCGGCAGGTGATGACAGGCAACCAGCGGTGTCAAGTAACTCTTAAGATTGTGTAAAGCGATTGCCAGGGGAACGTACGTATACACGGTGTAGAAATATGTGGAGCTGGGTTGGCTATATATGGTATCAAAAGATTAGCAATAATCAATTCAAAGATGCAACGTTGAATAAACGCTCAACCACGGTACTGTGCTGGTCCTAGGCTAGACCGGACTAGAGACGCGAGCCTAGAACACTAATGAGGTCACGGCGTAGCATAACTAGCATCAATGAAGGATACTAAGTAGCTCTGGAAAGCAAGATATAAGTGAAGATCACAATGCCAGTAAAGATAATGATGAAAAACAACTGCCAAGCAGGATATGAACGGAGCCATGTTGTATATGTATACATCATCCATTTTTACTTCCCTTGATTTTTGCATATATGACACATGAATAGATGAGTAACTTGCATAGTTCATAAAATCTAAAGCCAACAAATTAGCACAAGAACTAGAAGGCATGAAAATATTGCAACTCAGTTTGCACATATAAGTGAAGCTCTTATTCATTTCAAAAGATTGACAATGTTCATCATTAAACCATCCCAACATTGGTGAATAAACCTTATTTGAATCAAATTTACATGCTACAACATGCTTAGATAAGCAAATATGCAATGAGTCATTCGACACAGAATCATCACCAAGATTAGAGGTCATATCAAAATGATTAAACATTGATTATTTTGCATCAACGGTTAATTCAATGGGTGCACTCAAAATTGTTCATATTTCAGTTGTTTGATCACATGGCACAGTCATGACAGTATCAAGATTCTCTAAAATAGGTGATGTGCTCAAATCACCAGGTAACTCAACACATGATGCATTCAAGTTAACTAGGGATGCATCATTCTCATGTGAAGTTATATCATCAATACCTTTACTGTTACCTTGTTGCAAAGACGTAGCTGATGTAGGTACGGGCGTTGACAATGCACCATACACTTGAGATGATGTCGCGCTCACAATCTGAGGTGGGGCTGCTCTTGTAGGTGCAACGATGGAGGAACCAACCGGTGGTGGTGAGCATGAACTGGAATAGTAGTTGTTGTAGTCACCCAATGCATCCTCCTGTAACTGTCTCTCAAAGGTACAAGCACGAACATACATACCAGTAATGCAACAAGGAGTATACCTAAATCTTGCCTGAATATCATGGTTCAAACCACCAAAAAATCTATTCATTGTATTATCCTCAGATTCTTCTATGTCACAATGATGCATATAAGATTTGAACTCTTGATAGTAAGCATGAACAATGTTATTGCCTTGTTTAAATTGTTCAAATTTGCGAAGCAATTCACGACGATAGTAAGGAGGGAAAAATTGTTGTCTCACTACATGTTTCAAATCTTTCCAAGTTGTGGGTTGGTTATCAATGTTTTTCTTACAACGCACACTCCACCAAATAGAAGCAAAACTAGTAAATGCTCTAGTGGCGGCTCGTACTCGCTCAAGTTCAGAAAAGTCATGGTAACTAAAAACTTGTTCTACTTCAAGCTCCCAATCTAGATAAATAGCAGGATTAAATCTACCCTCAAATGATGGTAAAGAGATAACCTGACCATGTGCTTGTGTGTGTTGTCCCAACTCTCGTGATGGTGAAGATGTGTTCGTCGTCCAAGAACTTCTTTCTCCGGAACCTGTCATGATTAGTAGAAACAAGAAACAAAATTCGAGAATAATGTTCCTATGAACAACTAGGATGTGGTTGTAACGTGCTCACAGTAAAGCAAATATCAATATCTTACAAGTTCTTACCATGCGACAGGTGGTGACAGGCAACCAGCGGTGTCAAATAACTCTGAAGATTGTGTAAAGTGATTGCCAGGGGAACGTACGTATACACGGTGTAGAAATATGTGGAGTTGGGTTGGCTATAGAAGGTAGCAAAAGATTAGCAATAATCAATTCAAAGATGCAATGTTGAATAAACGCTCAACGACGATACTGTGCTGGTCCTAGGATAGACCGGACTAGAGACGCAAGCCTAGAACACTAATGAGGTCACGGCATAGCACAACTAGCATCAATGAAGGATACGTAGCTCTCGACAGCAAGATATAAGTGAAGATCACAAAGGTAGTAAAGATAATGATGAATAACAACTGCCAAGTAGGATATATAAGAACTCTCTCTCCAACTTTCCCCTTGAAAAGTTTGCTACTAACTCAAGCTTTCCAATGCAAAAAGAATCACTCGATTCTGAATTGATATGAGGAGTCAAAGAATTCTAAAACTTGCCTGAAAAACTGGAACAAACTGTATGCGCGAAATTCAGATGGCAAAAAGACCTATTTAGAAGCTGATTTTGAGACGCCAAATATTGAACTAGCTTTTGCAACTATTCAGATGCGTCTAGTCGCTAGCTTTAATTTGAGTAATTGTGGAGCCAAAACGGACTTCATATGAGGAAGTTATGCCTATTTTACTTAACAGTGCACAAAACAGATTCCAATCCGAATTCAACTACGAGATTGAGTCTAGATAGATCCGAATTTTGTTTTTTTTTCTCTTCCTTTTTTTCTCACACTTTTTTTTCTTTCTCTTTCTCTTTTTTTGACTTTTTTTTACTTTTTTCTCTCTCTTTTTTTCCGTCTTTTTTTGTCTCTCTCTTTCCAAAACAAACTAGATAAGATGCAGATTGGATCAAGCGAAGATGTGAACGATCTAAACTATGATTATGACAATGAACGGTTGGTAGCATATGGTGGAATTTGATGGATGGGTGGTGGACAGTGGAAGGGGTAATGATGCAGCGGCGGCGTGACTAATGTGAACAGAACTCGAAACTCTAAACGAACTAGACACTAAGACCAGCAACTCGACACGACGATGCAACCGATAATTCAATAATGCAAACAATGAAAAGAAAATTGCAAAGGCTCAGACTGGCTTGGACAAAGGATGAATAGATCTAACTTTTTTGTGGCTTTTTCTTGGACAATAGGTAAGAAAATAAATCTAATCTAGGGAAAACTAGAAATTCTCACCGAGCAACCTGAAAACTGATACCACTTGATAGAGGCGGGTGTCCCGATCTTTCGATAAGATGATAACTATCGATTTGGTGAAGATGACTTTGACGATCCGACTACAAACGTGCACGTTGTTGCGCCTTAGCAATCGCTAAACCAACTTCGAGAGGTTACTAACCATGCCGGAACATAATCAACCTGACCATGAAGGTCTATTCCTGCAAGCAATCAAAGAACAAGCAAGAATATGATAAAAGCAATCTGAATATTGCGAGTATATATGAAGTATTGATAAAGGTGAGGATCCGTAAGCGGTCTTGGTCTGGTCGTTGGACACAAACAAAGTACACGACGTTGCAATGGCTAACTTTTAACTAAACAAATCCCAAGGGAAAATCTACTAGATGGATCTACTTATATAGGAGCAAGGGGTGGCGGCCTAGGAGGTGGGAGGACGTCCCAAGGCAGCCTAAAACTAACCCTAGGTCATACTATTGGGGAACGTAGTAATTTCAAAAAAATTCCTACGTACATGCAAGATCATGGTGATGGCATAGCAACGAGAGGGGAGAGTGTCCGTCCACGTACCCTCATAGACCGTAAGCGGAAGCGTTATGACAACGCGGTTGATGTAGTCGTACGTCTTCACGATCCGACCGATCCAAGCACCGAACGTACGGCACCTCCGAGTTCAGCACATGTTCAGCTCGATGACGATCCCCGGGCTCCGATCCAGCAAAGTTTCGGGGATGAGTTCCATCAGCACGACGGCATGGTGACGATCATGATGCTCTACCGGCGCAGGGCTTCGCCTAAACTCCGCGACGATATGACCGAGGTGGAATATGGTGGAGGGGGCACCGCACACGGCTAAGGAACGATCCGTAGATCAACTTGTGTGTTATGGGGTGCCCCCCTTCCCCCGTATATAAAGGAGGGAGGGGGAGGTGCAGCCGGCCCCTTTGGGGTGCGCCTGGAGGAGTCCTACTCCCACCGGGAGTAGGACTCCCCCTCTTGCCTTGGTGGAGAAGGAAAGGGGGGACGGGAAAGAGGAGAGGGGGGCGCCGCCCCCCTTCCTTGTCCTATTCGGACTAAGGGGGGAGGGGGGCGCGGCCTGCCCTGGCCGGCCCTCCTCTTCTCTCTCATGGCCCACTAAGGCCCATTAACCCCCGGGAGAGTTCCGGTAACCCCCCGGTGTTCCGGTAAAATCCCGATTTCACCCGGAACCTTTCCGATGTCCAAACATAGGCTTCCAATATATCAATCTTTATGTCTCGACCATTTCGAGACTCCTCATGATGTCCGTGATCACATACGGGACTCCGAACAAACTTCGGTACATCAAAACTTATAAACTCATAATAAAACTGTCATCGTAACGTTAAGCGTGTGGACCCTACGGGTTCGAGAACTATGTAGACATGACCTAGAACCATTCTCGATCAATAACCAATAGCGGGACCTGGATGCCCATATTGGTTCCTACATATTCTACGAAGATCTTTATCAGTCAAACCGCATAACAACATATGTTGTTCCCTTTGTCATCGGTATGTTACTTGCCCGAGATTTGATCGTCGGTATCCAATACCTAGTTCAATCTCGTTACCGGCAAGTCTCTTTACTCGTTCCATAATGCATCATCCCGTAACCAACACATTTGGTCACATTGCTTGCAAGGCTTATAATGATGTGCATTACCGAGAGGGCCCAGAGATACCTCTCCGACAATCGGAGTGACAAAACCTAATCTCAAAATACACCAACTCAACATGTACCTTCGGAGACACCTGTAGTACTCCTTTATAATCACCTAGTTACGTTGTGACATTTGGTAGTACCCAAAGTGTTCCTCCGGTAAACGGTAGTTGCATATTTCTCATAGTTACAGGAACATGTATAAGTCATGAAGAAAGCAATAGCAGTATACTAAATGATCAAGTTCTAGGCTAACAGAATGGGTCATGTCAATCACATCATTCTTCTAATGATGTGATCCCATTAATCAAATGACAACACATGTCTATGGTTAGGAAACATAACCATCTTTCATTAATGAGCTAGTCAAGTAGAGGCATACTAGTGACTATATGTTTGTCTATGTATTCACACATGTATCATGTTTCCGGTTAATATAATTCTAGCATGAATAATAAACATTTATCATGATATGAGGAAATAAATAATAACTTTATTATTGCCTCTAGGGCATATTTCCTTCAGTCTCCCACTTGCACTAGAGTCAATAATCTAGATTACATAGTAATGATTCTAACACCCATGGAGTCTTGGTGTTGATCATGTTTTGCTCGTGAGAGAGGCTTAGTCAACGGGTCTGCAACATTCAGATCCGTATGTATTTTGCAAATCTCTATGTCTCCCACTTGGACTTGGTCCCGAATGGAATTGAAGCGTCTCTTGATGTGCTTGGTCCTCTTGTGAAATCTGGAGTCCTTTGCCAAAGCAATTGCACCAGTATTGTCACAGAAGATCTTCATTGGTCCCGATGCACTAGGTATGACACCTAGATCGGTAATGAACTCCTTCATCCGGACTCCTTCATTTGCTGCTTCAGAAGCAGCTATGTACTCCGCTTCACATGTAGATCCTGCCACGACGCTTTGTTTAGAACTGCACCAACTTACAGCTCCACCGTAATAAAAACACGTATCCGGTTTGCGATTTAGAATCGTCCGGATCAGTGTCAAAGCTTGCATCAACGTAACCATTTACGACTAGCTCTTTGTCACCTCCATATACGAGAAACATATCCTTAGTCCTTCTCAGGTATTTCAGGATGTTCTTGACCGCTGTCCAGTGATCCACTCCTGGATTACTTTGGTACCTTCCTGCCAAGCTTATTGCTAAGCATACGTCAGGTCTGGTACACAGCATTGCATACATGATAGAGCCTATGGCTGAAGCATAGGGAACATCTTTCATTTTCTCTCTATCTTCTGCTGTGGTCGGGCATTGAGTTTGACTCAACTTCACACCTTGTAGCACAGGCAAGAAACCTTTCTTTGCCTGATCCATTTTGAACTTTTTCAAAATTTTGTCAAGGTATGTGCTTTGTGAAAGTACTATTAAGCGTCTTGATCTATCTCTATAGATCTTGATGCCCAATATGTAAGCAGCTTCACCGAGGTCTTTCATTGAAAAACTTTTATTCAAGTATCCCTTTATGCTATCCAGAAATTCTATATCATTTCCAATTAATAATATGTCATCTACATATGAAATCAGAAATGCTACAGAGCTCCCACTCACTTTCTTGTAAATATAGGCTTCTCCAAAAGTCTTTATAAAACCATATGCTTTGATCACACTATCAAAACGTTTATTCCAACTCCGAGATGCTTGCACCAGTCCATAAATGGATCGCTGGAGCTTGCACACTTTGTTAGCAACTTTTGGATCAACAAAACCTTCTGGTTGCATCATATACAACTCTTCTTCCAGAAATCCATTCAAGAATGCAGTTTTGACATCCATTTGCCAAATTTCATAATCATGAAATGCAGCAATAGCTAACATGATTCGGACAAACTTAAGCATCGCTACGGGTGAGAAAGTCTCATCGTAGTCAACCCCTTGAACTTGTCGAAAACATTTCGCAACAAGTCAAGCTTTATAGACAGTTATATTACCATCAACGTCAGTCTTCTTCTTAAAAATCCATTTATTCTCAATGGCTTGCCGATCATCGGGCAAGTCAACCAAAGTCAATACTTTGTTTTCGTACATGGATCCCATCTCAGATTCCATGGCCTCTAGCCATTTTACGGAATCTGGGCTCATCATCGCTTCCTCATAGCTCGTAGGTTCATCATGGTCAAGTAACATGACTTCCAGAATAGGATTACCGTACCACTCTGGTGCGGATCTTACTCTGGTAGACCTACGAGGTTCAGTAGAAACTTGATCTGAAGTTTCATGATCAATATCATCAGCTTCCTCACTAGTTGGTGTAGTTGCCACAGGAACCGGTTCTTGTGATGAACTACTTTCCAACAAGGGAGTAGATATAGTTATCTCATCAAGTTCTACTTTCCTCCCACTCACTTCTTTCGAGAGAAACTCCTTCTCTAGAAAGGATCCGATTTTAGCAATGAAAATCTTGCCCTCAGATCTGTGATAGAAGGTGTACCCAATAGTCTCTTTTGGGTATCCTATGAAGACACATTTCTCCGATTTGGGTTCGAGCTTATCTGGTTGAAGTTTCTTCACATAAGCATCGCAGCCCCAAACTTTAAGAAACGACAACTTTGGTTTCTTGCCAAACCATAGTTCATAAGGTGTTGTCTCAACGGATTTTGATGGTGCCCTATTTAACGTGAATGCGGCCATCTCTAAAGCATAACCCCAAAACGATAGCGGTAAATCAGTAAGAGACATCATAGAACGCACCATATCTAGTAAAGTACGATTACGACGTTCGGACACACCATTTTGTTGTGGTGTTCCAGGTGGCGTGAGTTGCGAAACTATTCCGCATTGTTTCAAGTGTAGACCAAACTCGTAACTCAAATATTCTCCTCCACGATCAGATCGTAGAAACTTTATTTTCTTGTTACGATGATTTTCCACTTCACTCTGAAATTCTTTGAACTTTTCAAATGTTTTAGACTTGTGTTTCATTAAGTAGATATACCCATATCTGCTCAAATCATCTGTGAAGGTGAGAAAATAACGATACCCGCTGCGAGCCTCAACATTCATTGGACCATAAACATCAGTATGTATGATCTCCAACAAATCAGTTGCTCGCTCCATTGTTCCGGAGAACGGCGTTTTAGTCATCTTGCCCATGAGGCACGGTTCGCTAGTACCAAGTGATTCATAATCAAGTGATTCCAAAAGCCCATCAGTATGGAGTTTCTTCATGCGCTTTACACCGATATGACCTAAACGGCAGTGCCACAAATAAGTTGCACTATCGTTATCAACTCTGCATCTTTTGGTTTCAACACTATGAATATGTGTATTACTACTATCGAGATTCAATAAAAATATACCACTCTTCAAGGGTGCATGACCATAAAAGATATTACTCATATAAATAGAACAACCATTATTCTCTGATTTAAATGAATAGCCGTCTCGCATCAAACAAGGTCCAGATATAATGTTCATGCTCAACGCTGGCACCAAATAACAATTATTTAGGTCTAAAACTAATCCCGATGGTAGATGTAGAGGTAGCGTGCCGACCGCGATCACATCGACTTTGGAACCATTTCCCACGTGCATCATCACCTCGTCCTTAGCCAATCTTCGCTTAATTCGTAGTCCCTGTTTCGAGTTGCAAATATTAGCAACAGAACCAGTATCAAATACCCAGGTGCTACTGCGAGTATTAGTAAGGTACACATCAATAACATGTATATCACATATACCTTTGTTCACTTTGCCATCCTTCTTATCCGCCAAATACTTGGGGCAGTTCCGCTTCCAGTGTCCAGTCTGCTTGCAGTAGAAGCACTCAGTTTCAGGCTTAGGTCCAGACTTGGGTTTCTTCTCTTGAGCAGCAACTTGCTTGTTGTTCTTTTTGAAGTTCCCCTTCTTCTTCCCTTTGCTCTTTTTCTTGAAACTGGTGGTCTTGTTAACCATCAATACTTGATGCTCCTTCTTGATTTCTACCTCCGCGGCTTTTAGCATCGCGAAGAGCTCGGGAATAGTCTTGTTCATCCCTTGCATATTATAGTTCATCACGAAGCTCTTGTAGCTTGGTGGCAGTGATTGAAGAATTCTGTCAATGACACTATCATCAGGAAGATTAACTCCCAGTTGAATCAAGTGATTATTATACCCAGACATTTTGAGTATGTGTTCACTGACAGAACTATTCTCCTCCATCTTGCAGCTATAGAACTTATTGGAGACTTCATATCTCTCAATCCGGGCATTTGCTTGAAATATTAACTTCAATTCCTGAAACATCTCATATGCTCCATGACGTTCAAAACGTCGTTGAAGACCCGGTTCTAAGCCGTAAAGCATGGCACACTGAACTATCGAGTAGTCATCAGCTTTACTCTGCCAGACGTTCTTAACGTCGTTAGTTGCATCAGCAGCAGGCCTGGCACCCAGCGGTGCTTCCAGGACGTAACTTTTCTGTGCAGCAATGAGGATAATCCTCAGGTTACGGACCCAGTCCGTGTAATTGCTACCATCATCTTTCAACTTTGCTTTCTCAAGGAAGGCATTAAAATTTAACGGAACAACAGCACGAGCCATCTATCTACAAACAAACATAGACAAGCAAAATACTATCAGGTACTAAGTTCATGATAAATTTAAGTTCAATTAATCATATTACTAAAGAACTCCCACTTAGACAGAAATCTCTCTTGTCATCTAAGTGATCACGTGATCCAAATCAACTAAACCATGTCCGATCATCACGTGAGATGGAGTAGTTCCAATGGTGAACATCACTATGTTGATCATATCTACTATATGATTCACGTTCGACCTTTCGGTCTCCGTGTTCCGAGGCCATATCTGTATATGCTAGGCTCGTCAAGTATGACCTGAGTATTCTGCGTGTGCAACTGTTTTGCACCCGTTGTATTTGAACGTAGAGCCTATCACACCCGATCATCACGTGGTGTCTCAGCACGAAGAACTTTCGCAATGGTGCATACTCAGGGAGAACACTTCTTGATTATTAAGTGAGAGATCATCTTAAAATGCTACCGTCAATCAAAGCAAGATAAGATGCATAAAGGATAAACATCACATGCAATCAATATAAGTGATATGATATGGCCATCATCATCTTGTGCTTGTGATCTCCATCTTCGAAGCACCATCGTGATCACCATCGTCACCGGCGCGACACCTTGATCTCCATCATAGCATCGTTGTCATTACGCCATCTATTGCTTCTACGACTATCGCTACCGCTTAGTGATAAAGTAAACCAATTACAGGGCGTTTGCATTTCATACAATAAAGCGACAACCATATGGCTCCTGCCAGTTGCCGATAACTTCGGTTACAAAACATGATCATCTCATACAATAAAATATAGCATCACGTCTTGACCATATCACATCACAACATGCCCTGCAAAAACAAGTTAGACGTCCTCTACTTTGTTGTTGCAACTTTTACGTGGCTGCTACGGGCTTAGCAAGAACCGTTCTTACCTACGCATCAAAACCACAACGATAGTTTGTCAAGTTGGTGCTGTTTTAACCTTTGCAAGGACCGGGCGTAGCCACACTCGGTTCAACTAAAGTGAGAGAGACAGACACCCGTCGGTCACCTTTAAGCAACGAGTGCTCGTAGCGGTGAAACCAGTCTCGCGTAAGCGTACGCGTAATGTCGGTCCGGGCCGCTTCATCTCACAATACCGCCGAACCAAAGTATGACATGCTGGTAAGCAGTATGACTTATATCGCCCACAACTCACTTGTGTTCTACTCGTGCATATAACATCTACGCATAAAACCTGGCTCTGATACCACTGTTAGGGAACGTAGTAATTTCAAAAAATTTCCTACGTACATGCAAGATCATGGTGATGGCATAGCAACGAGAGCGGAGGGTGTCCGTCCACGTACCCTCGTAGACCGTAAGCGGAAGCGTTATGACAACACGGTTGATGTAGTCGTACGTCTTCACGATCCGACCGATCCAAGCACCGAACGTACGGCACCTCCGAGTTCAGCACACGTTCAGCTCGATGACGATCCCCGGGCTTCGATCCAGCAAAGCTTCGGGGATGAGTTCCGTCAGCACGACGGCGTGGTGACGATGATGATGCTCTACCGGCGCAGGGCTTCGCCTAAACTCCGCGATGATATGACCGAGGTGGAATATGGTGGGGGGGGGCACCGCACATGGCTAAGGAATGATCCGTAGATCAACTTGTGTGTTATGGGGTGCCCCCCTGCCCCCGTATATAAAGGAGGGAGGGGGAGGTGCGGCCGGCCCCTTTGGGGTGCGCCTAGAGGAGTCCTACTCCCACCGGGAGTAGGACTCCCCCCTCTTGCCTTGGTGGAGAAGGAAAGTGGGGAGGGGAAAGAGGAGAGGGGGCGCCGCCCCCCTTCCAAACATAGGCTTCCAATATATCAATCTTTATGTCTCGACCATTTCGAGACTCCTCGTCATGTCCGTGATCACATCCGGGACTCCGAACGAACTTCGGTACATCAAAACTTATAAACTCATAATAAAACTGTCATCGTAACGTTAAGCGCGCAGACCCTACGGGTTCGAGAACTATGTAGACATGACCTAGAACCATTCTCGGTCAATAACCAATAGCGGGACCTGGATGCCCATATTGGTTCCTACATATTCTACAAAGATCTTTATCGGTCAAACCGCATAACAACATAGGTTGTTCCCTTTGTCATTGGTATGTTACTTGCCCGAGATTTGATCGTCGGTATCCAATACCTAGTTCAATCTCGTTACCGGCAAGTCTCTTTACTCGTTCCGTAATGCATCATCCCGTAACCAACTCATTTGGTCACATTGCTTGCAAGGCTTATAATGATGTGCATTACCGAGAGGACCCAGAGATACCTCTCCGACAATCGGAGTGACAAAACCTAATCTTGAAATACGCCAACTCAACATGTACCTTCGGAGACACCTGTAGTACTCCTTTATAATCACCCAGTTACGTTGTGACGTTTGGTAGTACCCAAAGTGTTCCTCCGGTAAACGGGAGTTGCATATTTCTCATAGTTACAGGAACATGTATAAGTCATGAAGAAAGCAATAGCAGTATACTAAACGATCAAGTGCTAGGCTAACGGAATGGGTCATGTCAATCACATCATTCTTCTAATGATGTGATCCCATTAATCAAATGACAACACATGTCTATGGTTAGGAAACATAACCATCTTTCATTAATGAGCTAGTCAAGTAGAGGCATACTAGTGACTATATGTTTGTCTATGTATTCACACATGTATCATGTTTCCGGTTAATACAATTCTAGCATGAATAATAAACATTTATCATGATATGAGGAAATAAATAATAACTTTATTATTGCCTCTAGGGCATATTTCCTTCACATACAAGGCCAATGGGCCCAAGTGGAGGTGATGCAACACGTTTGGACTTGTTGTTTGACTCGGATTCTGCTGCAGCGTCTGATTGTTTCGTCGATATCTCAATGCTCCGGACGTATTTGAAGGTGATTCCAATTAGGCTGGAAAGTGCACACAATCTAGTTTCCAACAAAAAAAAGAATCACCCAATTCGGAGTCCATATGAAAAAGTTGTGGGAATTTTGAGTCAGGTATGTCTGTGCAGTCCGAATCTGAATCCAGAACGTGAGAGACTTGGACTCTATCTTCTCTTGGCCCAAAAGTGACGTGAGAGAACTTTTTGAACAACACTTAAAATCTCTTTCTCCCTTATCTTCATATGTGAATTGTACAAATATCCCATACACCTACAATTATACAAAACACAAAAGTGTGTGAAGTATTTTTGTTCTGGATAACATAAATAGATTATTGAATAGTTTGCACTAGAAATCACCTGACAAATATGCATGTATGCAATATTTTTGGTCGTATCCAAGGTAGTCATGTCCTCATCATCGCCGAAGTCCACCAAGTTACTGCATTGAGCCCATGGAATGACGCGACAATAACCTTTACTGCCAAAGATGAACCAAAGGCTCGGACAGTCCGGGCACCCATCGCCCTAGTCCTAAACCCCATTATGGACGGTTTTTGGCTTACTAAAATGCTCATGGACAGCGGCAGTGGGCTTAACCTCATCTATGAAGATACACTCAACAAAATGCAGACTGAAAGAACATGCATCGAGCAAAGCAACACCACCTTTCGCGGCATCATCCCCGGCCGAGAAGCACGATGTTCTAGGAGAATTACATTGGATGTGGTGTTCGACACGCCCGAGAACTATAGGTCCGAGGAGTTTCTCTTTCATGTGGTCCCCTTCAATAGTGGGTATCACAACATCCTTGGATGGGACACCTTCTCACGCTTCTAGGCTATACCTCATTACGGGTATATGAAGATTAAAATGCCCGGACCCAATGGAGTTATCACAATCTCAATGACCCGGACAAAGCACTCCACGCCGAAAACAAAACCACATCCTTGGCCCTCGAGGCGTTATCCAAAGCCCTAGAGGTTGAACAACTAACCACCCTATGGTCCACGGTGGACAAGGATGATGTGATGCTCGACAAGAGACCTAAATCCACCTCTTTTAAGCCAGCAGAGGAAATAGTCAAATTTCAAGTGCACCCGACGAACCCCAACAAGATAGCATCTATCGGAGCATAGCTGGATCCGGCAGTTGACGCTTCTTTACGCACATTCTTGCGTGATAACTGGGATATTTTTGCTTGGCACACTTCAGATATGCTGGGCTTCCCTCGCAGGCTAGCCGAACACAGCCTAAACATAATCAAGGGGTTCAAAGCCATGAAGCAGACACTGCGGTGATTTTCCGAACCCAAGCATCAAGTCATGGGAGAAGAGCTAGCTAAACTGCCAGAAGCCGGGTTCATCAGGGAAATCAAACTTCCAGATTGGTTAGGAAACTTGGTCATGGTACCAAAGGAGGAGAAATCTTGGCGCCTTTGCGTCGACTTCAAAGACCTCAACAAGGCCTGCCCTAAAGACCCTTTCCCGTTGCCCCGCATTGACCAAATCATTGATGCAACTGCAGGACACGATTCATTGAGTTTCTTAGACTCCTATTTCGGATACCATCAGATTAAATGAAGGAACCGGATCAGGCTGCAACAGCATTCAGTACCCCATACAGCCCTTTCTGCTTCAACACTATGCCTATTGGACTTTAAAACACTAGGGCCACCTACCAATGTTTGATTCAAACATGATTGGAAAAACAAATCGGCAAAATGGTCAAAGCATATGTGGACGACATGGTCATCAAGACAAAACATGTCGAAACACTAATCGACGATCTTCGCCTCACCTTCGAAAACCTCTGGACATACGACATACACTAGCAAGGTATGTCGCGGCCTTGAGCCGCTTCATCTCCATATTAGGAGAAAACATTACCACTCTACAAGCTACTAAGAAGCACTGATAGCTTTGAATGGGCGGATGCTGCCACAGGCGGATTGGAAGAAATCAAGGCCCTACTCGCAAGCAACCCAATTCTAGCCGCCCTAGGCATTGGCAACCCTATGTTGTTGTATATCTCGGCAATCAACCAGGTAGTCAGTGCCGTACTTGTCATTGAACATGGGGAAGGACATAAATTCCCCACCAAAAACCAGTCTATTATTTATCGGAGGTCCTTACACCATGCAAATCTTGATACCCCCACTACCAAAAGATAGCCTATACGGTCTTCGTGGCATCCCAAAAATTACGACACTATTTCCGAGAGTGTTCGATCACAGTGTGATGTGGAGCATCCCTCGACTACTCGCACCAACACTCCATCACCACCGCAAGCACCGAGTGGACCAATGACAAGAGCACGTGTACGCGCCATCGAGAACGAGGTTGATTCTCTCCTCTTCGAGTTTTGTTCGGTTTCACTTGAGAATGGGATTCTACCTCAAAGAGATACACTATGCATTCTTGGGTACATTGGAGATCATCCTTGAGAAGGAGAAGGTGGAGCTACGAGCAACCATGGAACACGAGAAGGAAGGAGAGACCAAGGAGAAGGAAGGAAAGGAGCTCCTAGACACCCCGGGTACTTGGACAAAAGGACCCCGGGTGCCCGGACTCGAAGACAAGGGTAGGGCCAAGCCCCCCTGGACGCCCCGGGTGCCCGGCCACCTCAGCCCCGGGTGCCCGGCCCCTGCCCTGGCCACGCTCCAGCTAGCCCCGGGTGCCCGGCCAGCCAGCCCCAGGTGCCCGGCCCCGGGTGCCCGGCCAACCAGCCCCGGGTGCTCGGGCCTCCACTTGGCCACGCCCAGCCGGCCCTAGGTGCGTGACCAGCCAGGCCCGGGTGCCCTGCCACCCCACCAAGCCGCCTCCAGCGCCACCCCGGGGGCCCGGGACTTGAGCCCCCGGGTGCCCGGCCTCCCTCCAGCCGGCCCCTGAGCAGCCCGGGTGCCCAACCCAAGTTGACCGGGTGCCCGGCCCCCTTCGCCCAGCCGCATGTTGACGCCCTTTTTGGCCTTGTACCCCTCTCCTCTTGCCTTGTTTCGCCCCTAGACTATATAAGGACACCTCCTAGGTCATTTGTAGGGTTAGCAAAGATTAGACTAAGCATTGTGAGCCTTTGCTCCTTGTATCCCCTCCTCTTAGGAGCTCAAGCCCCCACCTAGGGAAGAATCCATTGGATTATCAAGGCCTCCTCTTGGAGAAGATCATCAAGACCTCACATAGTGGGAAGAATTTACCAAGTGCTACTCTCCTTGTATTGATCTTGTAATCTTGTTGATCTCATGTGCGCTACTCTAGTGGATGTGATACTTGGGTTTGTTTGAGAGATTTGTTCTTGGTGTTCTTGAGTTTTTCCTCCTTTTCCCCCCTCCAAGTGTGAAAAGATCCTTCCTAGGGTTTGACCCTACAACATCTTGGTATCATGAGCAAGGTTTATTCACATCTTGGATTCCCCCCCCCCCCATTTGCTAGCTTGATTTTGTTGTTTTTCGTCCAAATCCAAAAATCCCCACAAAAATAGCCCCAAAAAAATTTTCTTGCAATTTGTTGGATCTTGTGAGATTTGGTTGTTTTGGTCCATGGATTTGATGTTTGGTAAGTGGATCTAGCCCCTCCCCAACAATCCCCACCCTTCCCACCACGAAATCCACTGAATTTGGCCTTTCCCCAAAGATTTTCGCCCAAATCGGCCACCACCGGGTGCCCTCACCTCGAACCACCGGGCACCCGCACCGCGCCCAGCCAACCCCGGGCACCCGCACCTCACACCCCCGGGTGCCCGCACCCCCCGAAATCAGCCCACTACCAACACCATTTTGGCCATAACTTCCACCTCCCAAGTCCGTTTTTCATGTTCTTTAGCTCATTTAGAAGCTCTTGACATCCCCCATCCACTCATCCCACTACCACCACCATTAACGCCCATCCCAAAAATCATCAAAAAAACACCCACCTTCCGCATTTGACTGATTTTGTGTTGCCATTTGCCTTTCCTAAGGTGTTTCAGCTACTTAGGGGCGTGTGACATCTTCATCACCATCATCGACTCGGAGTCATCTTCATCACTAACCATAATAAAGGACGGTAACATCAACGACACTTACTCCTTACCTTGCTTTTGCATTGATAGCTCGAGCCACTTTGCGTCGCTTACCCATTGAGACTAGCAAGTTGAGAATTGCCGGGCCACGCTTTTTGTGCACCTTAGTGATCGTGTTATCATCTTAGTGCCATAAGTCTCTCCCGTGCATATCATACATACTTGTCTCATATCATACTCGGCTCGAGCATCAAGCATAGAAAAAAAAAGTGAAGAAAAGCTTTTAAGCAAAAGAGGAGAAACAAAGGGCTCGTAAGCAATAGAGTTGAGCCATTTGCATACCTATATCATCTTGGTCATGGCATATATACCATAGTTGGGATTGAAGACGGCACGGTTCTCTCATAGGTAGGTGCACAAGCGTATCTTGCCCATTTGAGCAATCGAGCTAGTGTCTCTCGAGCATTGGCACAACAAGAGCATTTTTCGTGGTTGCACATTTCGAGCTCACTCCTTGGTTGTGCGGATCCCATCTATCTTCCATGCGTGTGTACCTAGTGATACCATTGGGTTTGATCTATTTGCTTTACTTGCATTTTTGTGAACCTCCTCAAGCTTATCGATATCTTGACTAACATTTGCTTGAAATTTTTGCCACCATCCTAACCGAGCTACTCCATAAGCCTCTTACTTGTAGGTGTGAGAAACAAACCCGGTTCCAATTCTCCTATTGTGGCATTACATTGAGTGACACTTGTTACATCTTCAATCCTCGGAGAAGGTAACTTTGGTATTGTTCTCTCAATTTCCTACTCACCCCACTTGGTTATGATGGATAGGCCAAGCGCGTCGTCGAACCCACTTTTCGAGGAGCAAGGTGATGATTCCGGATATGTCTCCAAGAACCACTTCTTCATCGCGCAACGAGCGCTTCATCAAGAAAACGTCGCTTTGGGTGAACGCTTCGAACAACTCGCCTCCGACCTTCGTCAAAACATCGATGACAAATTCAACACACAAATGGAAGAGCTCCGCAACATGATCGTTCGACGCCCGTCTTCCTCATCGGCTTCTTCAAGATGGCGCCACTCAAGGCACCGTACAAGTCGGCAATCTTCGGACTACTCTTCTTATGATCCAAGTCCACCACGAGCTCGCCCTCCTTGACGTGATCATCATCAAGCTCAAGAAAATCCATTCCATGGCAATGGATTACAAGACCGAGTTCGAGCACGTGAACGGATGCGACACCAAGTCCCTCATGGAGCAATGGAGCAAGAGCAAATACCTCCACAAGTACCACTTCAAGTCCCTCAAGACGGTGATGCACTTCGACAAGCACAAGAGCAACGTGAAACACAAGTCCTCGACCGGGAAGCTCAAGCACTTGAAGCACAACAAGCTCTACGCGAGGCCACTAGAGCCATTGAAGTCCGCAACCGCCAAGTGCGAGAATAAGAGGAAGCTCTTCGACCCGAGATACAAGAAGAAGCCGCCCGACGCGAAGAACAACAAGAAAGGCGCAACCAAGCGCACATTCCTCGTCCTCCTCCAAGACAAGAGCGACACCAAGTGGAACAAGTGCTTCAAGACCCTCCTCCATGCCAAGAGCGACATCATGAGGAATGAGCATTTGAGGACTTTCCAAGGCAAGAGCGATATCACAACCACTATCAAGATGAAGAACTCCACTACGGCAAGCTCAAGTTCACCATGCCAAAGTTCTCCGGAAACAATGATCCCAAAGAATATCTCTCTTGGGCATTGAAGGTGGACAAGATTTTTCGCTTCCACAACTACGATGAAGAAAAGAAGATAGCCATGGCCTCCCTCGAGTCCAAACACTACGTCCTCATTTGGTGGGAACAAGTGATCGAGCGACGACATACAAGAGGCGAACCACCAATCACAACTTGGGATGCCATGAAGGAAGTCATGAGAGCCCGCTTTGTGCCTACTCACTACACTCGAGATCTTTTCAAGAAGTTGCAACTCCTCAAGCAAGGCACCAAGACGGTGGAAGAATACTACCAAGAAATGGAGATTGCCATGATACGAGCCAATGTCAAGGAAGATGACGAGCAAACAATGGCACACTTCTTGAACAGCCTCAACCACCCAATCAAGCGGATCGCCGACTTCCAACCATACTCCAACCTTCTTGAGCTAGTTCATCAAGCGACCAAGGCCGAGCGACAAGTGCAAGATGACTTCAAATACGCCAAGTACTCGTCCAAGACCTACGGCTCCTACTCTCAAGCTCCTGCAACTTCGGCACCTCCTACATCAACTCGAGCATCACCAAGTACCGGCGACAAGTCAAGTTCCAAGCAAGTGGCACCTTCCTCGACTCGTCCTTTAGCAAGCACCTACAAATCCAAGACTCCTTCATCTTCGGTGCCTCCCAATGATCCCATCAAGACAAGTTAAATCAAGTGCTTCACATGTGTCGGCCGAGGCACACAAGTCCTTCCAATGCACCGACAAGCGAATGATGATCTTCAACGATGACGACACATATGACTCAATGAGTGAAGAAGAAATGGAAGCCATTGAGCACATGGCCATGCAGCGTGAACGAAGATGAAGATGACCAAGTATTTTGTGACAATGATTCAAGTCCCTCTCTCGTGGTCTCCAAGGTCTTGATGCTCCAACACCACCAAGAAGAAGACCAACGGTGCCACATCTTCCACACCAAGGCCGGCATCAATGGAAGGTCCGTCAAGGTCATCATTGATGGAGGTAGTTGCCACAATTTGGCAAGTGAGGAACTATGGTCCAAGCTTCAAGTGGTTAAGAGGAAGCATCCGCACCCTTACAAGGTTCAATGGCTAAGTGACTCCGGCACTATCCGAGTTGAGCATATGGTCCAAGTCTCCTTCAAAATTGGTGCATATGAGGACACTTTGGAGTGTGATGTGGTCCCAATGACTGTTTGCCACCTCCTTCTTGGTCGACCATGGCAATTCTACTATGGTGTTATCCACAATGGGCGTACCAATCACTATAGCTTCAAGATGAAAGGGAAGGAATATGTGCTACGACCTATGTCTCCTAGTCAAGTGATAGCCGACAAGCAAGCCACCCACCATGGAGAGAAGAGTGAGAAAGTGATCCACCCAAACATGAGTGAGAGCCACAAGCCAAACTTGAGCGCCTCTTCGCCTAGAGAGAAAAACCTCATACTATTTGCCACAAAAACTGAGATGAGAGAAGTGTGTGAGAACCCATCGAGTGTGATGCACTTTGTCCTTGTTTGCAAGGATGGAGAACCAAAAACTAACACTGCTCACGAGCTACCTTTGGTGTTTCAATCTCTTTTGCAGGAATTTCAAGATGTTTTTCCCGATGAGCTACCTCCGGGTCTCCCTCCTCTTTGAGGCATTGAGCATCGAATCGACCTCATCCCTGGAGCTCCTCTTCCAAACAAGGCTCCCTACCGCGTCAACCCCGAAGAGACAAAGGAGATTCAACGGCAAGTACAACAACTCATCGACAACGGTCATGTACGCGAAAGCTTAAGCCCTTGTGCCGTTCCCGTTATACTTGTGCCCAAGCAAGATGGTAGCTTTCGCTTGTGTTCCAATTGTAGACCCATAAATGCTATTACCGTTCGCTATAGGCATCCCATTCCTCGCTTAGACGATATGCTTGATGAACTTAGTGGAGCCAACTTTTTCTCAAAAATTGATCTTAAAAGTGGCTATTATCAAATCCGCATACAAGAGGGTGATGAATGGAAAACCGCTTTCAAAACCAAATTTGGCTTATATGAATGGTTAGTCATGCCTATGGGTGTATCGGAGTCTCCTGGTACTTTCGTGCGTCTCATGCATCACGTACTTCGCCCTTATATTGGAGTTTTTGTTGTGGTTTACTTCAATGATATTCTTGTGTTTAGCAAAACCATGAAAGAGCATCTTAATCATGTTAGGGCTGTTTTGCAAACCCTTCGCAAGGAAAGTCTTTATGCCAACATGAAAAGGTGCACATTTGGTGTTGACAAAGTGGTTTTCTTGGGTTTCGTTGTATCTTCCAAGGGTGTCCATGTTGATGAATCTAAAATTGAAGCAATTAAAAATTGGCCCCAACCCACCAATTTGCAACAAGTGCGAATTTTTCTTGGTCTTGCGGGTTTTTATCATTGCTTTGTGAAAGATTTTAGCACTATTGCCGCTCCTTTGCATGCTTTGAGCAAGAAGAATGCTCCTTTTGTTTGGGGACCTTTGCAATCAACAGCTTTTGATGAGCTCAAATCTTTGCTTACCCATGCTCCGATTCTTGCTTTACCCAACTTTGACAAAACTTTTGAGGTTCATTGCGATGCAAGTGGTACCAGAATTGGTGGAGTTTTGATGCAAGAAAGACGAGCTATTGCTTATTTTAGTGAAAAACTTTCCGGTGCTCAACTTAACTATCCCAGCTATGACAAAGAATTGTTTGCTTTAGTGCGTGTGTTACATGTGTGGGAGCATTACCTTAGACCGCATGAGTTTGTCATACATACCGATCATGAAACACTTAAATACCTCAAAGGTTAAACCAAGTTGAACAAAAGGCATGCTAAATGGAGTGAATTCATGAAAATCTTTTCCCTATGTGATAAAGTACATTAAGGGCAAAGAAAACATGGTGGCGGATGTCCTTTCCCGCAAATGCATGTTACTTACTCAACTTGAATTGAATGTCATAGGATTTATCATATCAAGGATTTGTATGAGAGTGATGTGACTTTTGCTACTCCTTACGCTAAGTGTGTGACGCATACTTCTTGGGAATGATATTATATCAAAGATGGTTACCTTATGAGAGCTAACAAACTATGCATTCCCAAGTCCTCTCTTCGTTTGCTCCTTTTGCAAGAGGCTCATGGAGGTGGACTCATGGGACACTTTGGATGCGACAAGACTTTCGCCACGCTATCCAAGAACTATTATTGGCCCAAGATGTTTTGCGATGTTGCCCGCTTCACCAACCGGTGCTATACATGTTGCAAAGCTAAGTCACACTCTCAATCCCATGGTTTACATATGGCTTTACCTATCCCACATCAACCTTTGGAAGACATTAGCATGGATTTTGTGCTTGGATTACCTAGAACTCAAAATGGCAAGGATTCGGTTTTTGTTATTGTGGACCGTTTCTCTAAAATGGCTCATTTTATCCCATGCAATAAGATAGACGATGCTTCACATGTTGCCAATCTCTTTTGTAGGGAAATATTCAGGTTGCACAGCGTGCCAAAGACAATTGTGTCGGATCGAGACGTCAAGTTCTTAAGCTACTTTTGGAAGACAGTATGCGCCAAGCTCGGGATCAAGCTACTATTCTCCACGCCATATCATCCTCAAACCGATGGACAAACGGAAGTCACCAACCGGACGCTTGCGACTCTCCTACGTTTGTTGATCAAGAAGAACATCAAGGAGTGGGAGGAGTGCCTACCCATCGCCGAGTACGCCTACAATCGTGCAAGACACTCTACAAGCGGCAAGTCCCCCTTCGAGGTCGTCTACAGTTTCAACCCTTTGTCGCCATTGGATATCCTTCCTCTACCGCTTCAAGAACGTGCAAACATGGACGCAAGTGCAAGAGCCGCCTACCTCAAGAAGATGCGTGAAGAAACACGTTCCACAATCGAGCGCCAAGTGCAACGCCTCTCCACCAAGGTCAACATCAACAAGTCTCCGATGGTGTTCCAACTAGGTGATCAAGTATGGATACATCTCCGCAAAGACCGCTTCCCCAAGGAACACAAGTCCAAGCTACTACCACGAGCCAACGGACCATTCAAGGTGATCACAGGCTACAACGACAACGCCTACAAGGTCGACATCCCACGCGATAAGTACAATGTTAGCGACATCTTCAACGTCAAAGACTTGGCCAAGTACCATGGTGATGAAGAGCATGATCCGTGGACGGATCTCTCCCAAGGGGGGGAAGATGATGTGGAGCATCCCTCGACTACTCGCACCAACACTCCATCACCACCGCAAGCACCGAGTGGACCAATGACAAGAGCACGTGTACGCGCCATCGAGAACGAGGTTGATTCTCTCCTCTCCGAGTTTCATTCGGTTTCACTTGAGAATGGGATTCTACCTCAAAAAGATACACTAGGCATTCTTAGGTACATTGGAGATCATCGTGAGAAGGAGAAGGTGGAGCTACGAGCAACCATGGAACACGAGAAGGAAGGAGAGACCAAGGAGAAGGAAGGAAAGGAGCTCCTGGACACCCCGGGTGCCCGGACGGAAGGACCCTGGGTGCCCGGACTCGAAAACAAGGGCATGGCCAAGCCCCCATGGACGCCCCGGGCGCCCGGCCACCTCAGCCCCGGGTGCCCGGCCCCTACCCTGGCCATGCTCCAGCCGGCCCCGGGTGCCCGGCCCAGCATGCCTAGCCGGCCCCGGGTGCCCGGCCAACCAGCCCCGAGTGCCCGGGCCTCCACTTGGCCACGCCCAGCCGGCCCCGGGTGCCCGGCCAGCCAGGCCCGGGTGCCCGGCCACCCCACCAGGCCGCCTCCAGCGCCACCCCGCGTGCCCGGGATGATGAGGACATCAATACCATTGTTACACCCACAGCCCCTACTGCTACATATACGGGACCAATTACTAGAGCTCGCGCATGCCAATTAAATTATCAGGTACTTTCGTTTCTTCGTAATGATTCTAATGTTCATGAGAATATGATGCTGCCTAAATTGGATACATTTGTTTTGCTTACAAATGAAGGGCCTAGCTTGGAGAAGGATGAACATTGGAGCAAGAACAAGCATGGAGATGATGCCATGCACAAGGGGAACAAGAACGGAGTTACAAGTGATGATTTCAGGACTTTGAAGCCACCATAATGGGTGCATGAAGCCTTGGACGAAATATACAAGATGCCACTTCATAAACTTCGTCCCCGAGGCTATTCTAGGTGCTGCGTCACCTTATTATTGGGTCAGGCCCTTGTAATTTCGAAATACATAAGTATAGGCTATTTTTAGAGTCTGTATGTGTGGGGAAACAAGAGATAGGGTTGATTTCGGACCCCTCCACCAAGGGCCACGAAATTCCCCCCTCTTCCTCCATATATACAGCCCTTAGGGCACCGTTTAGACTTTGAGTTTTGTTTAGATTAAAGTTCGCCATAGCTGAAACTTCGCGTACTTCATTTGTGTTCAACGACCAGACAAAGGCGTCACAGAACCCCACCTCGATCAATAAAGCTTTCATCTTATATTCACAATATCCAGATTACAATCTCAATTTCTTGCTTGTTCTTCGTTTGCCTGCAGGAAACAGACCTTCGTGGTCAGGTTGATCGTGCTCCGGCGTGGTCAATAACCTCTCGGAGTTGGTTTAGCGATTGCTAAGGCGCGACGTCCTCGCACGTTCGTAGTCGGATCGTCAAAGTCGACTTCAGCCAAAGCGATATCCATCATCTCATCGAAAGACGGGACACCTTTGCCTCTATCAAGTGGTATCAGATTTCCAGGTTGCTCGGTGAGATTTTACAGTTTTTCGTAGTTTAGATCGAGTCTGTTCTTCATACCTATAGTCCATGAAAAAGCCACAAAAAATTAGGGTTAGTTCATCATATCCGAACCAGTCTGAGCCATTGCATAATCTTTTCTGTATTTGCGTTGTTGAATTTGCGGTTGCATCATCGTGTCTAGTTGCTGGTCTTAGTGTCTAGTCCTTTAGAGTTTTGAGTTCTGTTCACAAGTTGTCACGCCGCCGCCGCCGCATCATCATCATCATCGCTGCCATATACCACCATTGTCATCACCGCTGCCATATACCACCATCGTCATCACCGCTGCCATATACCACCATCGTCATCACCGCTGCCATCTACCACCATCGACATTACCGCAGCCATATACCACATATCCACCTCCATCACGCCAATCCGAGTCCACCTGCAACATATATCTGCCACCAGTCCGAGTTCAACCAGATTCATCTCCACCACCAGTCCGAGTTCCACCAGATTCATCTCCGCCACCAGTTCTAGTCCGAGTCCCGTAATTGTTGCTTTGTTTTCGACTTCCAGATCACGCCATACTCCGAGTCGTGATAGAGAAGGACTCCCGAACTTTCGTGTTACCCGCAGTAGAAAAATAGCTCCAATCCTGGCTAGGCAGTTTCTAGACCATTTGTAGACTTTTTCGAAAGAAAATTGTTGCGGAGCCAAAAAAAGAGGAAAAAGAAGTGCAAAAAAAATTTAAAAAAAAAGAGAAAAAAAATTCAGAGTATGCTCCTCCCTTGTTTACGTGCAGCGCCGTGATTTTGTTAGTGTTCTAGGCTCGCGTCTCTAGCACAGTCTAGCCTAGGACCAGCACAGTACCGTCGTTGAGCGTTTATTCAACTTTGCATCTCTGAATTGATTATTGCTGACCCTTTTTGCTACCATATTATAAGCCTTCCCAGCTCCACATACATCTACGTCGTGCGTTTGATTCTCCCTAGTAATCGCTCTATCCAAGCTTTGAGAGTTTTGACTACAACGGTTGCCGATCACCACTTGCTGCTGGGTAAGAACTGGTAAGAATTTGAGATTCGCTTGAAGGATTTGTGACACACCACCACCACCACCGCTTCCTAGTAGTCTGTAGAATCATATTATTTTGTGTTTCTATTGCTGCTAACCATGCCAGGATCACAAGCCGATGAGATTGACTGGGAGAACATGACGAACAAGGATCTTCATGATAAGTTTCATCAAATGTTGGGTCAACAGGTGGAAGACGTGATGGCCAGTTTTGGAAAGGCATTGGAGAGGATGGATGACATTGAGAAGACAATTGACACCAAGTTGGACGCCAAGTTTGATGAATTACTCAAACGTCTCCCACAACCAGTTCTACGCCGCGATACAGTAGGGCGAGCACAGCGTGTTCCTATTGAGCCAGGACAAAATTCTGGTGCCGCTGCTACTGCTGGTGGTGTTTCTGTAGCTCCTGTTGTTACTGCAGAGGTGGAGGACTATTACGAGGATGAGGTTGATCAAAATCAGAACTACGTGCAGCCACCAGCACCACCACCAGCAGGTCGACCTCAGGTATATAATCGCAATGGTAGGCCTGCACCACCACCTCAGGTACGAGATCATGACCATGTTCCTAAACTGAAATTGAATATTCCACCATTTGAGGGTAGATATGTTCCTGATATATATCTTACATGGGAGTTAGAAACTGAACAACGTTTTACATGTTTGCAATATCCCGAGGAGAGACGGGTTGCTGCTGCTGTTTGTGCTTTCACTAGTTTTGCATGTGTATGGTGGTCTGAACATTGTAGATTATATCCTATTCCAGCTACTTGGGCTGCTTTGAAAACTGCTATGCGTACTCATTGGGTTCCACCATATTATCAACGTGAATTGCTTCAAAAATTGCAACGTTTAAGACAAGGAAAAGATTATGTAGAAGAATATTATCAGGAATTACAAACTGGCATGATTAGATGTGGTATTGTTGAGGAGAATGAAGCTATGCTTGCACGTTTTGTTGGTGGATTAAATAGAGAGATTCAGACCATTCTAGAGTATAAAGAGTATACTAATATCACTCGTTTATTCCATCTTGCTTGTAAAGCTGAACGAGAAGTGCAGGATCGACAAGCATTGGCGCGTACTAACTTTTCTGCAGGTCGACCTTCCTCATGGACACCGCGTGCATCTTCTCCTTCCACTGCACCAGCAACTTCATCAGGTGCCACCTCCAGCCGTGATAGAAGAAAGCAGGCACAACCACCATTATCTGCCAAGAGCGCACCTGTCGGGCCTGCACAGAGCTCTTCTTCTTCCATGGGATCAACAGGGCACACAAGTGATATTATTTGTCGTCGTTGTAAGGGAAGAGGTCATTATGCGCGAGAATGCAAATCTCAGCGTGTGATGATTGCTACTGAGGATGGTGGGTATGAGTCCGCTAGTGACTATGATGAGGAGACTTTGGCCCTTATTACACATGAAGAACATGGTGGATATGATTCGGATCATGAGACGCAATACATGGCTCCTGAAGACACTGACAGGTATGAATGTTTAGTTGCTCAACGTGTTTTGAGTGTGCAGGTCACACAAGCTAAGCAAAATCAGAGGCATAATTTGTTCCATACAAAGGGAGTTGTGAAGGAACGTTCTGTGCACGTCATCATAGACGTGGGGAGCTACAACAACTTGGCTAGCATGGAGATGGTGGAGAAGCTTTCTCTCACCACAAGACCACATCCACATCCTTACTACATCCAATGGTTCAACAACAGCGGCAAGGTTAAGCTAACACGTACTGTTCGTGTGCATTTTAGTATCTCTACATATGTTGATTATATTGATTGTGATGTGGTACCTATGCAAGCATGTTCCTTATTACTTGGTAGACCATGGCAATTTGATAAAAATTATGTACACCATGGTAGAAACAATCATTATACTCTTGTTCATAAGGTTAAAAATATTAGTTTGCTTCCTATGACTCCTGATTCCTTTTTGAAAGATAATATTAATAGAGCTAATAAAGCAAAACAGGAGAAAAATAAGAGTGAAAATCAGATTGTGGCAAAAGAATTTGAGCAACAAATGAAGCCTAATAGTAAACCATCTAGTGTTGCTTCTGAAATTAAATTGAAAAGTGCATGTTTACTTGCCACTAAATCTGATATTGATGAGCTAGATTTCAGCAAATCTGTTTGCTATGCTTTTGTGTGCAAAGAGGCATTATTTTCATTTGAGGACGTTCCTTCCTCTTTGCCTCCTGCTGTCACTAACATTTTGCAGGAGTTCTCTGACGTTTTTCCACAAGACATGCCACCGGGATTACCACCTATTCGAGGGATTGAACATCAAATTGACTTAATTCCCGGTGCATCGCCACCCAACCGTGCACCATACCGTACCAATCTAGAGGAGACGAAGGAGATTATGCGTCAAGTACAAGAGCTTCTCGACAAAGGTTATATACGTGAATCCCTTAGTCCTTGTGTCATTCCTATTATTTTAGTGCCGAAAAAGGATGGTACATCGCGTATGTGTGATGATTGTAGAGGCATTAATAATATTACTATTTGTTATCGTCATCCTATTCCTAGGCTAGATGATATGCTTGATGAATTGAGTGGCTCTACAATATTCTCCAAAGTTGATTTGCATAGTGGATACCATCAAATTCGTTTGAAACTGGGGGATGAATGGAAAACAACATTTAAAACTAAGTTTGGATTATATGAGTGGTTAGTCATGCCTTTTGGGTTAACTAATGCACGTAGTACTTTCATGAGATTAATGAACGAAGTTTTACGTGCTTTCATTGGACGATTTGTGGTAGTTTACTTTGATGACATATTGATTTATAGTAGAACTTTGGAGGAACATTTGGAACATTTACGTGCTATTTTTATTGCTCTACGTGATGCACGTTTGTTTGGTAACCTTGGGAAGTGCACCTTTTGCACCGACCGAGTGTCTTTTCTTGGCTATGTTGTTACTCCACAGGGAATTGAAGTTGATAAAGCCAAGATTGAAGCTATTGAGAGTTGGCCGCAGCCCAAAACGGTCACACAAGTGAGGAGTTTTCTTGGCCTCGCTGGATTCTATAGGCGTTTTGTGAGAGATTTCAGCACCATTGCTGCACCTCTCAATGAGCTTACAAAGAAAGATGTGCCTTTTGGTTGGGGTACCGCACAGGAAGAAGCCTTCACAGTATTGAAAGATAAGTTGACACATGCTCCTTTACTCCAACTTCCTGATTTTAATAAGACTTTTGAGCTTGAATGTGATGCTAGTGGAATTGGATTAGGAGGTGTGTTATTACAAGATGGCAAACCTGTTGCATACTTTTCTAAAAAATTGAGTGGGCCTAGTTTGAATTATTCTACTTATGATAAAGAATTATATGCTCTTGTTCGGACTTTAGAAACATGGCAACATTATTTATGGCCCAAAGAATTTGTTATACATTCTGATCATGAATCTTTGAAACATATTAAAAGTCAAGCTAAACTGAATCGTAGACATGCTAAATGGGTTGAATTCATTGAGACTTTCCCTTATGTCATTAAACACAAGAGGGGGAAAGAAAATGTTGTTGCTGATGCATTGTCTCGTCGCTATACTATGCTTTCACAACTTGACTTCAAAATGTTTGGTTTGGAGACCATCATAGATCAATATGTGCATGATGCTGATTTTAAAGATGTAATGCAGAATTGTAAAGAAGGAAGAATGTGGAACAAGTTTGTCGTTAATGATGGATTTGTGTTTCGTGCTAACAAGCTATGCATTCCAGCTAGCTCCGTTCATCTTACGTTGTTGCAGGAGGCGCATGGAGGAGGATTAATGGGACACTTTGGCGTGAAGAATACGGAGGATGTACTTGCTACACATTTCTTTTGGCCAAAGATGAGACGGGATGTTGAGCGTTTTATTCCTCGCTGCACTACATGTCAAAAAGCTAAGTCACGACTCAATCCTCATGGTTTATATATGCCTTTGCCTGTACCTAGTGTTCCTTGGGAGGATATATCTATGGACTTTGTTTTAGGTTTACCTCGAACAAAGAAGGGGAGGGATAGCATATTTGTTGTCGTGGATAGATTCTCGAAAATGGCACACTTTATACCATGTCATAAAACCGATGATGCTGTTAATGTTGCTGATTTGTTCTTTCGTGAAATTATTCGCTTGCATGGTGTGCCAAATACTATTGTTTCAGATCGTGATACTAAATTTCTTAGCCACTTTTGGAGATGTTTATGGGCTAAGTTGGGGACTAAACTTCTTTTTAGTACTACTTGTCACCCCCAAACTAATGGACAAACTGAAGTAGTCAATAGAACTTTGTCTACTATGCTTAGAGCTGTTTTGAAGAATAATAAGAAAATGTGGGAGGAATGCTTGCCTCATATTGAATTTGCTTATAATCGTTCATTGCGTTCTACTACTAAGATGTGCCCTTTTGAAGTTGTGTATGGTTTCCTACCTCGTGCACCTATTGCTTTGTTGATTCTTCCATCTTCGGAGAAGGTTAATTTTGATGCTAAACGACGTGCTGAATTGATTTTAAAGATGCATGAGTTAACTAAGGAAAACATTGAGCGTATGAATGCTAAATATAAACTTGCTGGAGATAAGGGTAGAAAACATGTTGTGTTTGCACCTGGAGATCTTGTTTGGTTACATTTGCGTAAGGATAGATTTCCTGATTTGCGCAAATCAAAGCTAATGCCACGTGTTGATGGTCCCTTTAAGGTGTTAGAGAAAATAAATGATAATGCATATAAACTTGAGTTGCCTGGAGATTTTGGGGTTAGTCCCACTTTTAACATTGCAGATTTGAAGCCTTATTTGGGTGAGGAAGATGAGCTTCCGTCGAGGACGACTTCATTTCAAGAAGGGGAGGAGGATGAGGACATCAATACCATTGTTACACCCACAGCCCCTACTGCTACATATACGGGACCAATTACTAGAGCTCGCGCACGCCAATTAAATTATCAGGTAATTTCGTTTCTTGGTAATGATTCTAATGTTCATGAGAATATGATGCTGCCTAAATTGGATACATTTGTTTTGCTTACAAATGAAGGGCCTAGATTGGAGAAGGATGAACATTGGAGCAAGAACAAGCATGGAGATGATGCCATGCGCAAGGGGAACAAGAACGGAGTTACAAGTGATGATTTCAGGACTTTGAAGCCACCATAATGGGTGCATGAAGCCTTGGACGAAATATACAAGATGCCACTTCATAAATTTCGTCTCGAGGCTATTCTAGGTGCTGCGTCACCTTATTATTGGGCCAGGCCCTTGTAATTTCGAAATACATAAGTATAGGCTATTTTTAGAGTCCGTATGTGTGGGGAAACAAGAGATAGGGTTGATTTCGGACCCCTCCACCAAGGGCCACGAAATTCCCCCCTCTTCCTCCTTATATACAGCCCTTAGGGAACCGTTTAGACTTTGGGTTTTGTTTAGATTAAAGTTCGCCATAGCTGAAACTTCGCGTACTTCGTTTGTGTTCAATGACCAGACAAAGGCGTCACAGAACCCCACCTCGATCAATAAAGCTTTCATCTTATATTCGCAATCTCCAGATTGCAATCTCAGTTTCTTGCTTGTTCTTCGTTTGCCTGCAGGAGACAGACCTTCGTGGTCAGGTTGATCGTGCTCCGGCGTGGTCAATAACCTCTCGGAGTTGGTTTAGCGATTGCTAAGGCGCGACGTCCTCGCACGTTCGTAGTCGGATCGTCAAAGTCGACTTCAGCCAAAGTGATATCCATCATCTCATCGAAAGACGGGACACCTTTGCCTCTATCATGGGACATGAGCCCTCGGGTGCCCGGCCTCCCTCCAGCCGGCCCTTGAGCAGCCCGGGTGCCCGGCCCAAGTTGACCGGGTGCCCGGCCCCCTTCGCCCAGCCGCACGTTGACGGCCTTTTTGGCCTTGTACCCCTCTCCTCTTGCCTTGTTTCGCCCCTAGACTATATAAGGACACCTCCTAGGTTATTTGTAGGGTTAACAAATATTAGACTAAGCATTGTGAGCCTTTGCTCCTTGTATCCCCTCCTCTTAGGAGCCTAAGCCCCCACCTAGGGAAGAATCCATTGGATTATCAAGGCCTCCTCTTGGAGAAGATCATCAAGACCTCACATAGTGGGAAGAATTTACCAAGTGCTACTCTCCTTGTATTGATCTTGTAATCTTGTGGATCTCATGCATGCTACTCTAGTGGATGTGATACTTGGGTTTGTTTGAGAGATTTGTTCTTGGTGTTCTTTGTGTTCTTGAGTTTTTCCTCCTTTCCCCCCCTCCAAGTGTGAAAAGATCCTTCCTAGGGTTTGACCCTACAACACAGTGGCATTGGAAGTACCACTTAACGACATCATTAACAACAAGGACGCCAATGGCCGCATAGCCAAATGGGCCATCGAACTTTTACCGTTGGATATAGCATACAAGCCACGCCGGGCTATTAAATCTCAGGTGCTGGCCGATTTTGTCGCCGAGTGGACGAAAGCCGAACTCCCTAAAGAGTATAGTTCACACTCCAACTGGACTATGTACTTTGACGTTTCCAAAATGCTAGCTGGACTGGCGGTGGACGTTATCCTGACATCCCCCATCGGGGACACAGTCTGCTACATGTTACCAATCATGTATAGGGACTCCAACAATGCAGCTGAATACGAGGCGCCCCTCCACGGTCTTCGCATGGATGTCTCCATGGGTATACAACGCCTCGAGGTGCGCGACGACTCAAACCTCGCAATATCGCAGGTCAATGGAGAATTTGACGCAAAGGATCCGAAAATGGCAGCATACCAAAACACCATCTTAAAAATATCAGCTCTGTCTGGGGGACTTGAATTCCATCATGTCTCCTGAGACAGTAACCAGGCAGCTGACATCCTTGCTCGCATGGCGCCACCCTGTCCCACCTAACACCTTTGTCGAAAGGATTTTTAAGCCATCTGTAGTATGGCAGGGTGAGAGCAAAGAATCTAGTATGGACCTGGTCACACCCTTAGCAGCCGAACGCACGACAGATACCGTCGGGGATCTGATATAAAAATAACACCCTCTGCTCATGAGATCATGGCTGTTATCGCTCCATGGACCGAACCCTTCCTGGCCTACCTTAATTGGCAGGAGCTTCCCAATGATCAGAATGAAGCCCGTTGCATAGTTCGATGCTCTAAAGCTTTCAAGGTGCACGAGGGTGAACTATACAAAAAGAGCACTACCAGAGTCCTCCAAAGGTGCATCTCCGAAGAGGAGGGATGACAACTCTTGGCAGAAATACATGCTGGTCTAGGCGGTCATCATGCCGCAGCCACGGCCCTCGTAAGCAAAGCTTTCTGGCCCGGTTTTTTCTGGCCAACGGCCCGGGCAGAAGCATAGGCCCTTGTCCAATGTTGTGTGGCCTGTTAGCTTTTGGCCAACCAAAGTCATATGCCTCCTACTTCCTTAAGAACAATCTCCATTACCTGGCCCTTTGCGGTCTGGAGGCTCGTAATAGTCGGCCCCCTTAAAGGGGGAAGACATAAAAAGAAATATTTACTAGTGATGGTCGATAAATTCACTAAATGGATAGAAGCCAAGCTAGTAAAAATAGCTGAAGCAGGGCTAGTGATTGATTTTATATCCAACGTGGTGCATCGTTACGGTGTCCCAAATAGTATCATCACTGGTAATGGCTCGAACTTTATAGCTGATGAGGTGAAAACTTGGTGCACTAAGTTTGGCATTGAACTCGACTACGCATCTGTATACCACCCTTAAACAAACAGCCAAGTTGAATAGGCCAATGGTTTGATCATGAGGGGCATTAAGCCCAGACTGGTGCCCTCCTTACAAGAATCCGATAAGCACTGGATTGAGGAACTCGACTCCGTACTCTGGGGGCTGCGTACCACGCCCAATCAAATGACCAAATACACACCTTTCTTTATGGTGTACGACGCAGAGGCTATATTGCCCTGCGACATTATTCATGACTCGCCTCGAGTGCCCATGTACGAAGATCGAGATGCCGAACTAGATCGGCAGGATGACCTATATGGACTTAAAGAAGAGCATGACGTTGCAAAGGCTCGTTCCACATTCTATCAACAACAGACCAGGCGATACCAAAGCAGGGAAGTGCGGGCTAAGACATACAATGTCGGAGAACCTGTTTTACGCCTCCCGGAAAAGAAAAAGGACAAGCTCAAACCAAAATGGGAGGGCCCCTTCATCATAGATGAAGTCCTTGCAGGAGGATCCTATGGCCTTCGCAATGCAGCGGATAATCGCCTTGAGCCGAACCCATGAAATGTCGTGCGGCTCCGAAGATTCTATGCATAGTCCGGCCTCTTTCTATTTTACTTTGACTAGGATTTTTCCTCCTCCTCTCCTTCTTTGTTTTTCCTCTTTAAATGTATACACCCCACTATACTTGGGGGCTTCTCTAACGAAGATCATTATTACAAGCCTATAGCTTACATTGTCTATGTCGATTGTTTCATACATCTTTTGCCATTATATGCACCTCTATGACTTTAGTTTTTGCCAAGTTGGGTTGCCTTACTCCTGTCCTTATACCCTACGTTCCCGATTGTTCGGCAAGGGTGTAAAGGGAGTACCTCTGTCATTGTTAAACCTGGGTTATCCGGACCTGTACCTTAGACGGGTGAAGCCGAAAGCTAGCGTTCTTAAGGGAATAATTGGTCGACAAACAAGGACGGACTGTTTTGCATCCGCAACAAATACATAGTAGGTTTTCCGTAATTAGAATACAAGCCTAGGCATGCATATTCCGCATGTCGGCCCAAGGAAAGGAACCTCTAACAGAACTATTTTCTTTGGAAGATGTTTCTTACATTAAGCAATAATATAACATAACACCCCGAACACGTTTTGTCTGTTTCAGCAATACGACTAGATTGCCTCGTTTCCCGATATACTAACTATTACTTATAGTATCCGGAAACACTCCATCTTCTTGGTCTGGAGGTTAAAGCTGAAGGCCTGCGATGGCAAATTTCTACGAGTTTAGCCGGAGATAAAAAGTTTGATGATAAAGGAAATTGTTACATAGAATCAAATGCCTACTCTTTTTCTACATCATCTATAAGACTATCTAGCTTGCAGTCTTCTTGCGAATATTTCGCCGCAATTATCACTTGGTCGTATACCAAGCTTACAAGAATTTCTTTTCCATCCGTCCCCTGAGGTCCAACCCGGGCCATATGATTTGGATCAAGCCCGGTGTAGTGCATCTTCACCGTGGCCCATGCCTCTTGTGCACCTTCCCGGCATGCGAACGTCTTCCATAACTCGAAGTGATGCCGAGCACCATTGAACAGGTCCACCAACCCCTCCATACTTTTGGGAGGGGCATCGGGCGGCCATAGAGCTTTAACCATACTCTTCATGGCTTTTCGGGCCCGCTCGTGCACCTTCAACAGTTCCTTTAGAACGTCGCCTTGGAACCCAGACACTTCCTCTTCGTGATGATCGGTTAATAGACCTGCAAGAACAACGTTATAACATTCCGTATTATAGGATTATGCAGGTCCTTCGGATGGTTCAAAGAATCATACCAAATATGCCACCCTTCAATTTTTGGTTCTCCTTCTGCGCATCCAAGAATTGAGCCTTTAAGCTCTTTATATCTTCGGCTTGCTTATTCACTTTCTCCTCTAGTTTTTTCTTTTCGCCCCTGGACATGCGAGTGCTCCAAATATCTTCAAGCTCTGCGATAGCAGCATTGAGCTGTCTCCAGTTCGCTTCGAGCTCCTGGGACAGCATGCTGTTCTTCTCTTTGAGAACCTGCAGTAATCGGTTAGTCTTTACCGCTTTATGTCTCGGGGGCTATTGGCACATATCTATTCAAATTACACGAACTGTTACATGTATGTCTTTTGAAAACACGTGAGCAGCGCTCATGAGTCCATCCCGGGCAGCCCAAATATAGGCATCCATGGTAGTAAGGGCGGCAAATTGCGGCTCAGTAAAAGCCGGAGTGCGTAGGGTCTCCTTGAGATGTTGATGATTCATCACGCTCTCTACTTCGGAATTCATGACAGATACATTATTAGAATCCTCTAGAGGCGGATGAGTCGGCACCACCCCCGTATGAGCCCCCGTTCTAGCTGTTGAATTTGGCATCGGATTGGCTGCAGGTCGGTTGGCCGGGATCTTTGGCACGGTTCGCCATGTACCCCTCCTGAGATGATAGGACGAAGAAGATGAAAATGCGGCCTTATGCCTAGGAATGAAGTAAGGAATATACCTCTTTGATGAGGGAGGGGCCTCAGTGGAACTTTCGGTGTCCTTTTGTTTCGCGTGCTCACCCTGCGAAGGCGCTGTCTTTCTTCTGGCTGCCCGTGCTTGGGTACGGCTAGCTGAGCACCGATCCTATAAAACATGGTTTCGTGCAATGGATGAGATGCAAGTGAAAGTACCTTTCTTTTAGAATAAAATCCGAACACTTACCTTAATGAAAGGGTGGAGGTTGGCGTAATCGACCATAATGGCCACCTCTGAGCCCTCAAGGCTCGCCTGGTAATAGACTCCATCATCAAACTCTACAAATATATCCGGATCCTCGTAAAATCCCGGGTAGTCGTTGCGAACATTGTCCTCTGGCTGAGGAGGGGGGCAATGGATGTTTTCGACTACCTTCCTCCATGACTACTTAAAGGCAACCAGAGCAGTTGGATCAGTAAATCCTAATGATAAGGGAAAAATAAATACTATTAAAAGATCGACTTACCCATTCTATGGGGTTGTACATAGAAAAGCCTTCCCGATAATTCAAACTAGTGAATTCTTCTTCCTCCCCTTTATACAAGTCGGCTAGCAGGACAGCCAGAGCGGCTTGGTTATCCGGACCCTCTCGCCTATAATGAGACACATCGTCATCCCTGTTATAGCACCATAAAGGGGCTACTATGGATTAGAGAGGCTGGATTCATCGTTTTATTGTGATGGCCATGACTTCAATTATGGAGAGTACGGAATGGGTAAGGAGTCTGACCTTGCTGACCAGTCTCAGTACCTCCGCATTGTCCTCTTGCTTGGGGGACTTGGGGCGCCAGCTGAGCAGCTCCTTCAGAGGAGCGCTAGACAATTCGGGGAGACCGCGCCGAACTGGGTCCGGGAAGGGGACATCCTCGATGTAAAACCATTTTGAAGACCACTCTTTGGATCCCCTTTTCGGAGTCCCTATAGGTTAATTGGATCCTGTTATGCGCCATACTTCGGCGCCTCCCACTTAAAATATAGACCCTCCACCTTGATGGCGGGGGACGAGCCAAAAGAAATTTCTCCATAGTTCAAAATGAGCCTCGTAGCGTAAAAATATTTCGCAGAGAGCGACAAAACTAGATATGTGCAGAATAGAACCTGGTGTGAAATTGTGCAGCTGGATCCCATAAAATTCCAATAGACCCCTAAGAAAGGGGTGGATTTGGAATCCTACGCCTCTTAGAAGCAACGAGATGAAGCACACCCTCTCCTATTTGCTGGGGTTGGGGAATTTCTCTGCTCGCACATCATCACCCATGGAAGCTAATCCTGCCCGCCCGAGAACTAGATCCCTGGGGGGAAGATACCCTTGTGTCTGTAGCCGACTCAGCTGAAGGTGGGATATTGAACAGCTTCACCAATCCCCCTCTTGAGGGCCATGAGGGCGCGAGCAGGAGCCAGGAGCGCTTGCCATGGTTTGAAATTTTTCGTGGTTCGCTCCGATGCTCTTTGGGCGATGTGAGGTGGTGTTTGGGGATCTAACCTTGTTATATAGATGCCACTCGTGCCTGGTAAAGGGTTAAATTAGAAAAAAACATGGATTCGCTCAATGCATGGAAATCGAGGCGATGACAGGGAGGAATCATAAAGACTGAGATCAGAAGCCGATGCCGGACTATCATTAATCTAGACTTTGGTGAGGAACGCGCCTTGCAAAGCCGAAGACATAAATACGCATACTACATTGTCGTTGAAGGCAAGTTCGGGGGCTACTGAGGGAGTCCTGGTTACGGTGGTCCTCCGGTGTCCGGCTCAGGGATGTGGGCCGGACAGGATGGGCTGTGAAGATAAAACTAAAGGCCATCAATTCGTGTTCGGGTGGGACTCATGAGTACATGGACGGCTAGATTAGAGTCCAGATGTATCATTTCCTTCCCTGGTGAACCAACTTTTTACAAACCCTAGGCCCCTCCCGTGTGTATATAAACCGGAGGGTTTAGTCCGTAGAGACTATCATTGCCATAATACTGATAGGCTAGACAAGTTACGGTTTAGCCATTATGATCTCGAGGTAGATCAACTCTTGTCACCCCTATACTCATCGAATACAATCAAGCAGGACGTAGGGTTTTACTTCCTTTAAGAGGGACCGAACCTGGGTAAACATTATGTCCCTTTGTCCATTGTTACCATCGATCCTTAGACACACAGCTTGCCCCCCCCACCCGAGATCTGCCAGTTTTGACACCGACACCCACCGTACTGGTAGCAGAGCATGAGCTGAAGCGCGACCTCGACCGTGATGAGCCTATCATGGATAACCACCCATTCTGCGTCTTCCACAACCTTCACACTCACATTATCAACGACTTCCAGGAGCTCAGGGAGCTCCGAGACGAGCGCGTGGGCTGCCGCCTGAGCGTGGCGGCCGTGGCGGAGGCCGCTGAGACAACTGGAACCCTCATCAGGGTTGGCACGACCAGCCTCGCGAGGATGGCTGGCGTGACCAACCTTGCGATGGCCCCTGGTGTGATCAGCCTTGTGAGGCCTGTCCTCAGGGCAATGTCAGCCTCCCTCCAGTGCCACCACCACCAAGGAGGAACGACGATAACCATCAGGACGATGGGGCTGGGGGCTTCCAAGAACCTTGCGCGATTCCCTGTATCCTCGGTGGTGCTCAGGCCCTCGGTTCAAACAGGAACTTCAAGCAGTTCTCCTGCAAGGTAAACACGGCCCTCCCGAGGCTCAAGGCCACACGTTCCCTTAGGTGTTCACAGTACGCCATCACCTTCGACTCCAATGATCACCCCAAGTGCTCGGCCACCGCCACCGCACTCCCGATGCTCTACACACCCACCATCAGCAACGTCTCCATCACCAAAACCATCATCGATGGTGGCGCTGGTCTTAGTGTGCTCTCTATCACGACCTTCGAGAGGATTCAGGCGCCCTATGATCAGCTCATGCCCACCAGGCCGACCTTTGGGGTGACGGATGGCTCAACTACCCCCTAAGGAAAGTGTGCCTCCCTGTCACCTTCAGCAAGCACGACGACTACCACATCGAGCTCATCGACTTTGACGTCACCCGCATTAGCCTCCCGTACAATGCCATCCTGGGCTACCCTGCCCTTGCAAATTCATGGCGGTTGTTCATCATGTCTACAACATCCTCAAGATGCCAGGATGTAGAGACATCATCACGGTCACCTGCAATGAGAAGGACGTGGTCTGCTCCCTTGAGCATGCTTACCGTGCCGCGCGAGCCAAGAATTCTGATAACGTGGTTGGCGTCCTGCCTCCCAAGGCCACCACCAGGAAGAAGAAGCAGGTCCTGCCCAAGAGCCGTCCCGAGACTAAGAAACCTGCTAGCAGCGCCTCAGGCTCCACGCCCGCTGTTGGGGCGCCTCTTCTTCCGGCATAGGAAGGCGCGCCTGACGCCTCCCTCAGGATGGGCTCGGGGGCTTCCGTCTATGGAGCATCTAACCTGACCAGCACGACGTGGGAGGTGTTTGGGCAAAACTTGGCGGCGTGCCTTGATGCGTGCCCCCACCAGCAAGGAGCACGGCGTCTATAGCAACATCCCGGTCCTCAAGACGGCCACTTCGCAGGACGTCTTCTGGCTGTCGTGCGTCGGCCATAGTGGGGGCTACCCCTACAACTACGTTTGCATGCCGTTCGGCCTACTGAACATGGGCGCCTCGTACCAGCACCTAGCACAGCATGTTATGACGTCTCATGAGGCCAGGCACTCGACAATCACATCTCAGGAGGCCTTGGACCCTCGCGAGCCCCCCGGGCCTCATGAGCTCCTCAGGCCTCTGGACCGCCCAGCTTGTGAGGGGTGACCTCCACGGCACGCATCTTCGGCTACCTCGACGCTTGTACAACACCCATGCGAGGTGACCTTTTGGATTGTTCAACTGAGGGCGTCTGATACGTCTCCAATGTATCTATAATTTTTGATTGTTCCATGTTGTTACATTATCATTCTTGGATGTTTTACAATCATTTTATAGTCATTTTATATCATATTTTGGTACTAACCTATTGACATAGTGCCCAATTGTCGGGTGTCAGGTTCTGGCAAAACCCTTAAGGTTCGAACTCCGGGGTGCGCATGAAGATCTTCTCCCTACCGATCCACGCCCCAAAACCTCGCCGCGAATCTAAGCTACACGATGAACAACACAAGGGACACAAGGTTTATACTGGTTCGGGCCACCGTTGTGGTGTAATACCCTAATCCAGTGTGTGGTGTGGTGGATTACCTTTGGGGATGATGGTGAACAGTACACAGGAAGAACAACCTCACGAGGGTGTTCTTGAGATGGTGCGGTGCTCTGCTAGGGAAGGATTTTATCCCCCTTTCTACTGTGGTGGCTCTCTCCATTTATAGAGGCCCTGGTCCTCTTCCCAAATATTGAGCGGGAAGGGAGTCAACAACGGCCATTTTGAAGGGGGACAGCTAGTACAAGCTATCCTGACTAAAGTTGGTCTTCGACTGCCAAAGGCACTGGCGATGACGCCGTCTTGGGCTCCACGGTGATCTCCGCCCTGCCGTCCTGCCGGTCTTGGTCTCATTGCACAGATATGGAAACCTTTGCTTTATGCCTTGGTACTGCGCGCCTGCGCTTGCCCCCTTTGCACCAAAGAGGAAACGAGGACACTGCGCTAGCTGGTGCCCGCCTGGAGCCCGACTGGTCTCGATCGTCATGGCTTGCGTGACGAGCACCTTGGGAGGTACTCCTTGCCTTGATATCTCCGCCTCCTCGTGAGCCTGCCTGGTGAGGCCGCCCCTGAGGAAGCCTTGCGTCGTCCGCCCCGCGAGGCTTGGCCCCTCGCGATGGTCTTGAGCTTGGGTTGATGTAGATGGGTTGTACTGGGCCACTGCTTGAGCCACGCCGCAGGCCGCAGGCAGGCAAGTCTGGGGACCCCGTTCCCAAAACACTGACAGTAGCCCCCGGGCCCAAGGCGTGCTCGGACTTGGCTTAGCAGCGAAGACAAAGGGCAAGTGCGGAGTGCCACGGGCCCCAACAGCCTACGACCTTGGTCGCCACGTGGCGGTTGATTGGACGTGGGCGTCTTCGCTTCCCCATGCTGCCTCGGCAACTGCCCGACTGACAAAAGGCTGGCCTAGGCTAGGCTTACCTTCATTGCTCTCATTCGCCTAGCTCCAGATCCCCTTTCGTGCTCTTGCTCTCTTGCTTCCGAAATCTCCAAATCCACCTCGTTCTTCCTCCTCCAGCAAGCGATGACGCCCCGCAAGGCCATGGCCGAGGCTCCACTGGCTTGGTACTCGCCGGCTCTGGATCCCCCAAACATGACGGAGAAGAATCTCGCCTCTACGCGCCTGATGATGGCGGCACAAGGCAGCGAGATGGGGGAGACTGTACTCCGAGCTGGCTCTGCCACACCGGAGGCTAAGGGGAGCACCTTTTACCCCTTCTTCATGAGCACTATCATCGCCAGCCTGGTGCCTCCCTTCTCTGAGTTCTTCTACACCATCCTCCGCCATTACAGGTTACAGGCCCTTCATCTCCATCCCAACTCCGTTCTCCTTCTGTCGATTTTTGCCTACTACTACGAGGCGCACGTTGGGGTGATGCCTTTTGTGGCCTTGCTGCACCACTTCTTCTCCCTCCGAATCACCGGCAGCCATACTTCGGCGTGCGCCGGCTTCGTCGCGTACTCCAAGGCCAACACGATCTCAAAGACCGGGAAGAGGGTCTATGGCTTCCGGAGCAAGTGAGTCATGTTGGATGTCAGATGCATCCACTCTCAGTTGGTGTTGCCCGTGGAGTAGCCCCAGGCTGGTGAGGCATGGTCTCGTGCGAAGCTTGACAACCGACGGGCAAAGTTTGTGCTGGAGAAGATGAACGCTGACCTGAGGCTGGGCAACATGAAGGCGGCGAAGCTGACCGGGGCCACGCTCCTGAGGGAGTTCCTGGCGCAGCGGGTGGCTCCACTTCAGGCGCACTCGCGCCCGTTGTGGAGGCTTGAAGGTGCGGACGACGATCTCCGCCTAAACTCAGAGGCCCTGGCTAATGAGGATTTGGCCGCAGCTCTCCGCTTCCTTGTTGGAGAGGACGTGGAAGGTCTGGAGGGCGCTGTTGTCCCTTTGTTCCTCCGCGACAACTGGCAGCAGGTGGTGGACGCCATGGCCACCTTTGATGGGAGTGGTCTAGTGCCGGAGGTGCCTCCTAAGGGCCAGGAGGCGGCGGCGCCAGTGGAGTTTTCTTCCGATGATTCCCGCGGAGGAGGGGAGGAACACGAAGAAGAAGAGGAGTGCGACTCGGAGGCGACCGCTGAGGGGACGGGGGAGACTTCCCCTTGGCGCAGGGCCAACATCCTCCGCACCCTGCCGGATGACGATGAGGCTGACACCATGCGAGGGGGAGAGGACCCGCCCATGATCCCGAAGAAGGACAGGTCGGGGCCGATCTCCTGAGGGGCTTCCCCGGCCCAGGCACTGCTCGAAGCTAGCTCCAGCCCCTTTGGTGCGGCCTCTTCTGCCTCTGGACCCCTCGAGGCTGCGCCCCGGACTAAGAGGCTCACGGGCTTTAAGCTCGGCAGGAGACTGCCAGAACACGCCGCGATTGACCAGTAAGTACTTGAACTCAGCTTTGCTCTTATTTTTGTTGTCAGGGCTTGACGTCCTCCATCATCTGGTTAGGCCACCGCCTGCGGCGAAGATGCTGAAGGGGGACACGGTGGCTCCGCTTGGGGCAGGCTCATCCGTTGTGGTCGCTCCTTTGTCTATGGGAAGGGGAGGCAGTGGAGCTCGCACCTCCCCTGCCCGGTCGTCCTTGTGAGGCCAGGAGGAGTGCCCTAGCAAGGTGCTAGCCCCCATGGCCTCGGTGACTCTGGAGGTGCCGGCGCTTGATGTTCTCGCTGAGGTTGCCAAGACTCAGGAGCACCCAGTCTCCTAGGCCATGATCACGTTGTCGTCTTCTCCTCCTGCTCCACTGGTTTATGACTCCTCTGCCTCCTCCGCTGCCTTGGACCGTGCCACTGCTGACCTAGGCCAGCTGCAAGAAGACCTGGAGCTGATCTCTGGCTGGGTTCACTCTGACACCTCCGTCCGAGCGGCGCTAAGCCAGGCTGTGGGAGCTTCCGAGGAGGAGGAGCAAGTCGCCACCCAAGCCATAGCCGCCTGTGACGCGGCGTTGAAGGATGCTTCGATCGCCCAGGACCGTTGCAAGGCGCTGGAGGACGAGCTGCGGGGTTTGTGGAATGAGCTCGCCAAAGAGGCTCGCGACCGCCAGGCAAAGGAGGAAGAGATGAAGGCTCGAGAGGCCGCCATCTGGGACCGCGACACCGAGCTGTCCGCTGATCGCAGCCAACTGAAGACACTGGAGCAGAAGCTGAAGGCGGAGAAGGCCGAGCTAGACGCCAAGGTGAAGGTCTTGGCGGAGGATCGTGTGGCCTTCGCGGATCTTGAGGAGAGATCTCGCAAGGCGCTGAAGTCGCTTTATGATGATGGCCTGGAGAAGCCGCTGGCTGGGGCCAAGGACACCCCCGCCAAGCTATTTCCCTTCTTGGTCGAAGCGCTTGAGGAAGTCGTGACCGGCGTCGGCCCCATGGCCGAGGTTGAAGCTCGCGTCCTTTCCTCTGCAGCGCTGACTCGGGTGCTCAGCCACGTCTACCTTCTCGACCCTGGCGCCAACCTTGAAGAGCTGCTAGAGCCTGTGGACGCCGAGCGCTCCTCCGCAGCTGCCGAAGCCGTGAAGGGCCGAGCGGAAGCCCTGCTGGCGAAGTTCCGCGCCTTCTCCACTGCGCCCAAGGCATGTACTGGTGGTTCCGTGGCCTCGGGGGGTGGAGCTGACAGACGCAACTCCACCACGGAGGCGGGGCTCCTAGCGAATGACGGCGCTACCCAAGGGTGATCCTCTCGCGGCTTCTTTCCTGTTTCAACTCCTGCAACATGCACCGTGCCTCGTGGAGGCATTTAAACTTGTGTTTGGTATCGTGAGGACAATTTATGGTTTGTAATATTTTCTTTTGAATTTGCGAGATTTTGCGGTTTCCTTCCTATTTGCTTTGTGTTCTACGTCGGTAGGCCCCGGCCCCGCGCATACCTCAGCCGCCGTTAGCCCCGACCGGATCACCGGGACGGGACCAAGGAGTGAGTGGCTACATGACAAGTTAGGCTCCTGAGTCGCGATGCTCAGGAGTCCCCCTTGACGCGCAAACAGCAAATGGGGAGGGGTGTAGGAGTAGATCTGTTGTTCTACGTCGGCAGGGCCTGGCCCCGCACATACCTCAACCGTCGTTAGCTTTGCGAAACTAAGGAGTGAGGGGCTATGTGACCAGTTAGGCTCCTGATTCACGATGCTCGGGCATCCCCCTTCACGCTCAAACGGTTTTTGTACCTTGGCTCCGCTCGGAGAGGGGCGGGCGACGACCAGGTCCGAGGGACCTGGCTGGGTGGCGTGCGCTCGGGTGTGACCTGGGCACAGCCCCCGTGTCCAGCCCCCTCACGTGGCACTCCCGAGGGGAGGCGTTGCGATTAGGCCAGACACTGATCTCTGGATTCCCTGAGGTTGATACAACCGTGGGCTGCCCTCAGTTGTTTATCACTAGCGCGGAGCATAGTGCTTCTGTATGTGTACGAGCATAGCCGCTCCCCGGCAGTGTCGTCAGCCAGTGCAGAGCATGGTGCTTCCACTGGTACGTGGGAGGGGGCCCCCTCCGGGAGGAGCCCCCGGGGCGTGTACAGCCCCGCCCTGACACGTGGCTGGCACGGTAGGGCTAGACGAGGTGTATCTGGGCACTCATGAGCCAGCGCGGGACTCACGAGGCCCTACCTCAAGGAGGGTTGCACCTGATCTTCAGCCTTGGGCGGCTGAGTGTTCCTGCAAGGTGGTTAGATACAAATGTTCTACTTCCTCAGGTCCCGGCCCTCGAGCGAGCTCAGCCGCCGTTGGTATGCCAGGTCGCGATGCCGTGGACAGGCCACGGGGTGAGGGCTGGAGAGCCAGTAAGAGCTCCTGAGTCGCGATGCTCAGGCGCCCCCCTTTTAACGTGCATGCGATTTGTATGAGGGAGAAAAAGGCCCGTGGTAGGCGGGAGATGATAATCATATGCAGGTTAAGCATGAAAGACAGATCAGCTTAGATAGATGCAGGAAGGATACATGCCACCGGGTCAGGACCGAGCAGCTTGGGGATGATGCAGCCCGAGGGGCACCCCCATTAAGGTAAACTAAAGACATAAGCAGAAGGGATACATGTCGCAGGGATAAACCCACGCGACCTAGGAATGATGCAGCCCTGAGGTCGCTCCTAGCTGAAATGAGCCTGAAAGATGTCACCTGATACCATTGTAGAGCGGGTGTTGGAGTACCTAACGGTGCACGGTGAAGAGGCCGATCCTCACGAGCCACCAGAGCCCTGAGCCTCGGGAGGCTCTGGGGGTCCGGGCGGTTCCTCGAGGACCATCTCCATCTCCGCCAGGACCGCGTGGTGTACGGCCTCCTGAGCTGCCAGAATGCTCTGTAGAAGACGCTGGTGAGTGGCAGCCGCGTTCGGTGGGCCGAAAGGCATGCGAACGTAGCTGTGTGGCGGACCCTCGCAGCGTCCCAAGCGCGAAGGCCAGAAGTGCTCCTAAGACGCGACTCGGCTGAGCCCTGGGTAGTCGATGCAGACGCGCAGCCCGCCATCCTCACCTGGATGGGGAGCTACACTAGGTAGGCGGAGATCGCCGCGTATGACTCTCGATTCTTGAAGCTCCTGAGTGGCCTTGGTGATGAACTCCTAAGGGTTGGGCCCTCCTTGCCCCATGCCTTCCTGCAGGAAACGTGCCGGGAAGCACGCCTCCAATTGGTGCCCGAGCGCCTCCCTCGTGACCTTGGTAAATTTTGAGGCCCTCCAGGAGAGAGCCCCCGAGCCTTGCCCGAGGAGGGCGTCGAGCGTGCCTTCCTATGCGACGGAGGAAGGCGCCCCTTGCATGGGCGCAGATCCTGACGCGACGCCTCCAGAGATGCCAACCTCCTGAGGCCTTGAGCTGGGTGATGTCTTGTTCTTCTTGGGAACTGCCTCGGGAAGGTTCTCGCTCTTGCTGTTTGGGTTCTTGACTGATGCAGCTTGGAAGGAACGCTCGAGAGAGCACACCACATCATTCTCTTCGCAGGGGACTGTGATGATTCCGCCGCTTCCTGGCATCTTGAGGACATTGTAACCATGATGAGTTACCGCCATGAACTTGGTCAGGGCTGGATACCTGAGGATGGCATTGTATGGCAGGCGAATGTGGGCAACGTCGAAGTCGATGAGCTCGGTACGGTAGTTCTTGCACTGTCCGAAGGTGACAGGGAGGCGAACCTGCCCTATTGGAGTGGTGGAGCCGTCAGTGACTCCTAAGAAAGGCTTGGTTGGCTGAAGTTGACCATAAGGCACTTGGAGGTTGTTGAACGTCTCGACGGACAGAACGTTGAGTCCTGCGCCGCCATCGATGAGGGTCCTGGTAACTTACACGTTGCTGATGATTGGGGAACAAAGCATCGGGAGGATGCCAGCTGTAGCCGCACAGTTGAGCTGATCCGTTGAGCTGAACGTGATGGCGCATGTGGACCACCTGACTGGGCGCGTGGCCTCGAGCTTGGGGAGGACTGCATTCACCTCACGAGCAAACTGCTTGAAGATGTGCTGAGAGGCTGGGGCCTGGGCACTGCCCAAGATGCAAGCGATGGCACGTGGCTCCTGGAAGCCCCCAGCCCCCTCGTCCTAGTGGTGGTCGTCATTCCTTCTTGGCGGTGGTGGCAAAGGAGGAAGGCCTGCGTTGCCTTGCGGGCGATCCTCGCAAGGCTGATCCCTCCAAGCCCCCTTGCGAGGCTGGTCCTGCTAGCGAGCCTCGCGAGGGCGGTCACGCCACTCCTGGCGAGGGACTCGGTCGTCCCATCGTCCTCCACCTCTTCCTCCTCCTCGGACGTAGCCCCGGTCATTGTGCTCGGGGCGTCGACCGATGCATCCTTCTCGAACGGCTCTGAGCTCCTGACATTCGTTGGTGTTGTGGATGTAGAGGTTGTGGTAGGCGCGGAATCTATTGCCCTTGGATGACTCCGGCTGGTCCTTGCCGCGCTTCGTGTCTGGTTCCGCTGTGAGCACAGCTGCTCCTTTGCGCTTCACGTCCTTAGCCTTGGATTTCTTCTCTTGTATGTCAGTGGCTGAGAGCTAGAGGAGGGAGAGACGCCCCTCAGTTGTTGCGCACTTGGTCGCCAGGTTGAACAGCTCTAGAGATGTGCACAGATTCTCGTGGATGGTGAGCTCCTCCTTCATCTTGACGTCGCGGACGCCATCGGAGAATGCTGAGATGATGGCCTCCTCAGTCACCTTGGGAATCTTGAGGCGAGCGTTGTTGAAACACTGGATGTACTTCTGCAAGATCTCTCATGGCTGCTGATGAAGCCATGTACCTAGGGTAGGGTCATGGACCTGTCCAAGATACCCTCCCCAAGGACATGTCTAGAAGAAACCACCTGTCAGTCGACTCAGAAGTATTCCACTCGACAGACTTGAAGACACTCGACCATGAAGCCAACCACTCGACCGCCGGGAGATCTAAAGTCAGTCCGCAGACAAACGGTCGGTCATTAAGTAGCTTTTATGGTCAGCATAGCACTTTATGTGGGGCGTTACCAGTAACCCCCGATCTTAATGTACTTTAAACCCTACATAACTGAGGGCTGGAGGGGTCTAGTGAACTCTATATAAGCCACCCCCCTCCTCAGTGTCAAGGGTTCACACCCCTGTAACTCATACGCATATAATCCAGTCGACCGCCTCCGGGCTCCGAGACGTAGGGCTGTTACTTCTTCTGAAAAGGTCCTGAACTCGTAAATCTCATGCGTATAAAACTACTCCATAGCTAGGATATTGCCTCTCCATTCCTACCCCCCTATTCTACTGTCAGACTTAGAACCACGATAGTTGGCGCCCACCGTGGGGCAGGTGTCTTAGCGACTTATTGGAGAAGTTGCGATTTTTCCGATCTCCTTCATCATGGTTTCAGACGGAGTTTTGGTTGAGGGCCGCGAGATCCGTCTCGGCGCGCTCACGTTCATCGCCGACGACTCTGCTTGGCTTCAGGAGGCTCCACTCGACATCGACGCGCTCCCCTTCCGCGGGGCAACGCACTTTCGCGCGTGCGTCCGCGGCGTCCTCGTGCGGCAACCGTCGACCCAGTATTGGTCGGCCCCTGTGTCGTCCTCCCTCCTTGTTTCCCGTCGGTGCAAGCGCTTCGGTCGGTCGAGGCTTCAGCGGTGGGTGAGGCACCCGGTGGCCCGCCAGTCGCCCACCCCCCAAGTCACGGCGATTGAGCCGGACGAATCTCTCTACGGCCTGTTCGACCTGTCGACTGGCTCCGTAGAGACTATATCCGAGTGCGACAGCAGTGATCCAGCGGCGGAGGTTCTGATGGTCAATGGACCGCGCAGTCCTCCCGGCTTTCCCGCGCCGACGGAGGCGACGGCGGAGGCAATCCGGTGCAGGTTCATGAAGAGTATCAACCTGAGCCCCTCACTTTGCTGCAGAGGAAAGAACTTTGCCGCCGAAATATGGATGCGCTACATACTCCTATCATTGGAGAAACCCCGAGGCTCAGGCCTTAGAGGACGCGTGCTTGGCCAACTTGGCTGAGCGCACTCGACTAGAGAACCTCCAGCGAGCACTCGACGAGCGTGCGTGGCAACGGGTTCCAGACTCCAGTCGACGTCAACTCTTTCCACCACCGACTCAGGTATATCGAACTCCGATTCAAAATCTAGTAGCTGCAGCCTGTATAGCAGAGTCGATTCAGCCTTCGCAGTCAGAGGCTGGCAGAGGCTTGCTACAGATCAGAGATTTACTCCGGGCAGCAGGAGATCAAAATTCAACTGTATCATAGTCGCGGAATAGGATTCACAGCAGATCTGTCGCTGCGAATACAGTCCAGTCGGCCCATAGCCCAAGATCGCCCCCGAGGCATGAGGAACATGGAGGCCGGCGTGATGATCAGTACAAGAACCGTGAGCAGTATGATCACCGATTCGATCGTGATGATCGACGTTGAGTGCCCACCCCTCCCCCAAGAGGTGGATCATACGCGCCTTGACATCAGGATGACAGACGCCAACACATTGTTGGGCGAAGGATTCCAGTCGACCCCAGAGAACCAAGCTTTGATGCGAGATCCATTATTGTTCAAGGTTTGGTCGACAGGAATAGAGCTCACCGAGAAGGTCATGACAGGGATATACCCACCAGCAGCAGACTACACGTCTCAGGACCAGAGTGTTTCAGCAGAGCCATCAGAGCCGCGGTGATTCCTCCCAACTTCAGGTTGGCGACTGGAGTCAGTAAGTTCGCTGGCGAGTCCAAGCCTGATACTTGGCTTGAAGACTACCGAGTGTGTGTTCAGATTGGCGGCGGCAACAATGAGGTGGCCATGAAACATCTGCCCCTTATGTTGGATGGTTCGGCTAGAGCATGATTGAATCAGCTGGCACCCAGCAGCATTTACACTTGGGAAGATCTTGTCCGAGTGTTTGTCAGAACATTTGAAGGAACTTGCAAGCGACCAGCAGGGTTGACAGAGCTGCAATCTTGTGTGCAAAAGTCGAATGAAAGCAGAAGCGGAAAGCCGAGCCAGCTGCTCCTGGAGAAGCCTTGGCCATGACTCAAGGAAAATTTAAAGGGAAACCCAAAGGGTCTTGGAACCCTAAGAAGGTGAAGGACAAGGAAGGGAATGACGTGATGGATTTGCCGTGCCACATCCACACGGAGAAAGATGAGGAGGGCAAATTCATTTATCCGAAACATACCACTCGACAGTGTCAGCTCTTGATCCAGCAATTCCAGGGAAAACGGCACAAGGATAAGGAAAAGGAGTCATACAAAGTTGAAGAAAAAGAAGATAGTGATGATGGATATCCCCAGGTCATTCCACCCTGATGATTTTTCTGATGTTGAAAGCAAAAGTCGATTGAAAGTTATCAACTGAGAGGTGAACATGGTTGCTCCGGTGACACCTAGATATCTGAAATGGTCTCAGACCGCCATCACATTCGACTAGTCCAATCATCCGACGCACATAACCACCCCTGAGAGGCAAGCTTTGGTGGTCGACCCAGTCGTCGAAGGCACTCGACTGACTAAAGTTTTGATGGATGGTGGCAGTGGCCTGAATATATTGTATGCGGAGACGTTGAAAGGGATGCGCATTCCGATGTCCAGACTCAGTACCAGCAACATGAGTTTCCAAGGAGTCATTCCTGGGAAGAAGGCTGAGTCACTCGGCCAAATTGCTGTTGATGTGGTTTTCGGTGATTCCAAGAATTACCGCAAAGAAAAGTTGACGTTTGAAGTTGTGGATTTCCAGAGCGCTTATCACGCTATTTTGGGTAGGCCAGCCTATGCACATTTCATGGCTCGACCATGTTATGTGTATCTCAAATTGAAGATGCCTGGTCCCAAAGGAGTGATCACTATTACTGGCAATCGGAAGAAGGCGGAAGAGTGCTTTCAGAAAGGCTCAAAGATCGCCGATGCTCAGACGGCAGCAGTAGAACTGCAGGAATATCAGAAAACTGCAGATCCGAGTGATTTGTTGTGAGCCAAGAAGCCTGCTATGGAATTAGCGTTTCAGTCGTCCAATGAGAAAAAGCTGATTCACATTCACCCGACCGACCCCAACGTTGCTCCGACTCATATCTCAACAACACTCGACTCCAAATAGGAAGAAGCGCTCGTCCAGTTCCTCCGTGAGAACTAGGACATCTTCGCATGGAAGCCTTCTGACATGCCGGGTGTTCCAGGGGGGTGGCTGAGCACCGTCTACGAGTCGACTCAAAAGTGAAACCTGTCAAGGAACATCTTCGACGGTCCGCCATCCAGAAGAGAAATGACATTGGCGAGGAGGTGGCTCGGCTCTTAGTAGCATAGTTTATCCGAGAGATTTACCACTCCGAGTGGCTCTCCAATGTTGTCATGGTCCCCAAGAAGGACAAGTCACTTTGCATGTGCATTGACTTCAAACATATCAATCGGGCCTGCCCGAAAGATCATTTTCCTCTCCCCCGCATCGACCAAATAGTCGACTCGACTGCGGGATGTGAGCTCCTGTCTTTTTTAGATGCCTATTCCGGTTACCATCAGATCCGTCTGTATGGACCCGACGAGATCAAAACAACTTTCATCACTCCATTCGGGTGCTTCTGTTATGTCACCATGCCATTCGGCCTCAAGAATGCCGGAGCCACGTTCATGAGGATGATTCAGAAGTGTTTGCTCACTCAAATCAGTCGGAATGTGGAAGCATACATGGATGATATTGTGGTCAAATCACGGAATGGTTCCGACCTGTTGACTGACCTTGCTAAAACATTTGCCAACCCCAGGAGGTATGATATCAAGCTTAATCCATCAAAGTGCACATTCGGAGTTCCTGGTGGAAAGTTACTCGGTTTTCTCGTTTCCGAACGAGGAATCGACGCCAACCCAGAAAAAGTTGGTACTATACTCCGAATGAAACGCCCTGTGCGTGTGCATGATGTCCAGAAGCTTACTGGATGCTTGGCCGCTTTAAGTCGATTCATCTCTCGTCTCGGTGAAAAGGCATTGTGATGTAGGGTGGAACCCTATGGTGATGATCTTTCACGTTTGGAGTGGATCCTACGGGGAATCATGAAGAACACGCGGAAGTACTAGAGGGAAAACACGGGGAGAACGAGAGAAACACTCAACCAACAAGGAATCAATCACACAAGTGCTAGATCACCGAACACAAAGAGATACATATGATCCACAATCAACAAAGGTAAGGATACAAAGGTAACCGATCTTCTCCGTGAGGAGGTCTTGAATCCACAAGGGGATCTTCCCACGAGGGGTCTTGAATCCGATAGGATCTTCTCCGAGGAGGCTGTGGTCTCTCACGAGGAGGAGATCCGATGGATGAGCGAAGCTCTATCTCTAACTTGAGCTAAATCAACGCTACTCTAACTAGGAGGACGTGGAGGAGTATATATAGTCATGGGTGAATGAAAGGGTAAGTGGCGTCGGCCAACACACGGGCGAACGCACAGGCATCGGACGTCCGGAGGACGTCGGTCGTCTGGAGCTTCAGGACGGTCCGGACGTGCGGAGATGTCGGACATCCATAGTTTCGGCTCGGGTGCTAGTCGTTTGGACGTCAGGTGGCGTCGGTCGTCCGTGGCTCTAGGAGTCATTGGACGTCCGGTGTTTGGCGGTCGTCCGGGCGCTGTAGGTTGCCTTGGCTGCGGTCGGTCTGGCTGGTGGAGTCTCCACGCGTCAGTCGTCCGGAGATTATCGGTCGTCCGGAGGCTGTCGGACATCCGAGCGCTGTAGCTTCCCAGCAGCTCTTCCTCTTCTTCCTCGCGCTTGGTGTCCTCGTCGTCTTGTCCAATGCTCGTAGCTATTCCATGGCCTTCCTCTTGGTTGCTGGGGATGCATAGCACACACGTTTGAGGTAGTAGCCATGTCTTACATGTGGAAAGTGACGATTCAGAGAGGAGCGAGTTCACCTTGTGTCCAATGGCGCATAGTTGAGATCTCATCATAAGTCCACTTGGGGTTTGGAGAGTAGTCGGAGTGTACATGGGGATGAACGTGGGATGCTCCGCATCATCTCCCCCCCTTGGGAAAGATCCGACCTCGGATCGTGATCCTCATCACCATGGAAACGGTTGTTGTGGACGGACTTGTAGTTGGACATCGATGAAGGCATTGCGCAATCCAAGTAGTCCAAGGTGTCGCCGGAGTGATAGACATGCAAAAGGAGCAAACACAAGCAACACTCGGAAATACAATGGTTAGCGCACACAAAGTGTCCATCATGCAAGAATGAGTCTGTGCGGTAAGATTGGTCGTGAAAAAGCGCATGAAGCTTATCAAGATGATCTAGAATGAGATGCAAAGCATTCATGGGAGGAAATGCAATCATTGTGCACACAAATGTGTTGTAAATATGATCAATGCAACCACGGTGCAAAATGATGTCATAGTGAGACGGTTTATCAATAGCATGAACATGGCAATGGATGCTCAATATGTGTAAGCTATCATGCAATTGATGGTCGACAATATGATCATGATGTATGAATATGCCATCAAGGAAGATCTCAACAAATTTGCTAAGGAAGTGCACAAGCTCATATATCATGGATGACATGGAAATAGATGCAACAAGACAAGCATAATGTGAGTCAATCCATGCATGGGGTGCAAACTTGTGGTAAGTATGATATGTCCATCGAGCATGACATGTATGAGCACAATCAACAAATATGGAGGTGTTGGTGTACCAAAGCGCGATGTCGAGGCATGAGTGGAGTTCCGAAGATGCATCCGGAAAGTGCGAGCGCTCCTCAATGTGAAGGTCCATAGAGCCAATCTCCAATGTCGCTCCTCCGTTCACAAGATGTATCATGTAGACAACAAGAAGGAAACGACAATGAAAGAGTGACCCATCCAATATGCGTATTTGAGTATGGCTCAAAGAGAAGGAGGTCACTGTCGGTGTCAAAACCGGTGGATCTCGGGTAGGGGGTCCCGAACTGTGCGTCTAGGCGGATGGTAACAGGAGACAAGGGACACGATGTTTTACCCAGGTTCGGGCCCTCTTGATGGAGGTAAAACCCTACGTCCTGCTTGATTAATATTGATGATGTGTGTTACAAGAGTAGATCTACCACGAGATCAAGGAGGCTAAACCCTAGAAGCTAGCCTGTGGTATGATTGTTGTTCGTCCTACGGACTAAAGCCATCCGGTTTATATAGACACCGGAGAGGGCTAGGGTTACATAGAGTCGGTTACAATGGTAGGAGATCTACATATCCGTATCGCCAAGCTTGCCTTCCACGCCAAGGAAAGTCCCATCCGGACACGGGACGAAGTCTTCAATCTTGTATCTTCATAGTCTTGGAGTCCGGCCGATGATGATAGTTCGGCTATCCGTACACCCCCTAGTCCAGGACTCCCTCAGTAGCCCCTGAACAAGGCTTCAATGACAACGAGTCCGGCGCGCATATTGTCTTCGGCATTGCAAGGCGGGTTCTTCCTCTGAATAATTTGTAGAAGATTGTGAACACCAGGATAGTGTCCGGCTCTACAAAGTAAATTGCACGTACCACCGTAGAGAGAATAATATTACACAAGTTCAATCTGCTGACGTATTTGGTGGCGTGACGTCACACCACTACCAAGCCTTTACTCGAATTGTTTTTATTGTACCACCTCAGCGCGTTTAGCGAAGCGGTTTCCTTGGCACGTCTTGTCGAAGCAGAGATCGTGTTCCCCTTATTCCGGGATTCCCATCAATACGGACGCGGGTAACCCAACCGCGCCATTGATTGCGGCGCTTGGGAGATAAGCGAGTTTTATCAGGCCGGTGGGGACACATGTTTTTGTCCGCCCATATAAGGGGATAAAGATCCAACCCTTTTACCTGCGCCTTCTTCCTCCTTGGCTTATCCATCTCCGCGAACTCGAGCTCCAGCGCCCAAGTCCGCACATCTCACCTCAACCTTCTCCAACTATGTCCGGAGCGGGAGGCAAGTGGATGGCCTCCTCCGTCACGGAGGGGCACATCCAGAAGCTGCGTAGCGCCGGATATTTATCCAGCAACATCGCGCATCGGCTCCCCGACGAGGGAGAGCTCATCCCCACCCCCAGGCCCCATGAGAGGGTAGTATTTCTTACCCATTTCCTCCGCGGACTGGGCTTCCCACTCCATCCCTTTGTCTGGGGGCTCATGTTCTACTATGGCCTGGATTTCCATGATCTGGCCACGAATTTCATCCTCAACATCTCGGTGTTTATCGTCGTGTGTGAGGCCTTCCTATGCATCCAGCCCCACTTCGGCTTGTGGCTCAAGACCTTCAGTGTCAAGCCGAAGGTTGTGAAGGGCAGCCAAGCGGAGTGTGGAGGCGCCATGGTGGGCAGGATGTCCAACGTTACTTGGCTTGAGGGCACTTTCGTGGAAACCATTAAGGGGTGGCAATCGGGGTGGTTCTACATCACCGAGCCGCGTTACCCCGAATGGGCAGCGGCCCCCGAATTCAGATCTGGCATCCCCACACGGCTCACCTCCTGGAAAGAGAGCGGCCGGACATGGGGTGATTCGGAGGAGCTGACCGGACTCCAAGCCTGCGTCCAAAAGCTAGTGGACAAGAAGCTCAAGCTTGTCAACGTAGTCCAGGTCATGCTCATCCGCCGGATCCTCCCGTGCCAACGACGGGGCTTCAATATGTGGGAGTTCGATCCGGCGCAGCACCAGACTTTGAGCAGGCTCTTCGACACTACGTACGAAGATGTCTGGAAGGTGTTGTTCAAGGGCGCCGAGGCTCCCGCATCCGCTACCGAAGATCGCGGATTCAGCTCGCAGCATCCGGCTGACGAGGTAAGCGATTTTGTCCTTTACGGGACGCTTGTTTTCCATAGTATGACTCTATGCGGGATCTAAACTCCCTTTCCTTTGACAGGGCTGGCTGATGAAGGCCGAACAGACTATCTGTCCGGCCCCATTGCCAGAGGACCCAGGGGACGCCCGCCTAACGGGGCTGCTGGCTCCGACACCCCACGTGGTGCCGGAGAAGAAGGCCAAGAAGAAGGCCACGGGTACTCGGAAGAGTTCCCGTTTTCAGGTGTTATCGGATGACGACTCCGAGGCCGACTCCTCTCACAAAGGTGAGGAGGAGAAGAAGAAAGCCTCTCCCCTAGCGGGGGGGAGGGAGGAAAAGGAAGGCCTCCCCAACGAGGGAGGCCGAAGGGTCCAAGAAGGGAAAAACTCTTTCCCCGGACTGCTCTGCCAACGTCAGTGACGACGACGAGGACTGGCCTCCAAGGGCCAAGCCCCTGGCGAGATTGTAAGTATCCAGACTCCCGAATAACATCATGGTTTTTTCTTTTCGCCACATAATGTCTTTCTAATGTCGCATACAACCCTGCAGTCCGCCCAAGGATGATCTTCCCGCTTCGTCGAGCGGGTCCTTAGGTGCGTCGGATATGGATTCTCTTCTGACCGCCTCCACCCCCCGTGATGCGGACGATGCCGAGGTGGGATCCCGGGAAGGGACCCACCAGGAGGAGGAGGCCCCGGAGGTGTCGCAGGACAACCTCCCGGACTTTGCACCAGACTCGGCCCCGGAACCCATAGTGGCTCCGAAGTCCGGCAGGCGGCCCCTTCGTAAGAAGGGCAAGACCGTGCCGCCGGCAGCCTCCGTCCAACCGGAGGCGCCGGATAGCTTGCTGGAGGTGCTCAATCGCGCCTCCATTGAAGAGGAACACCACACTGTTATGAGTGCGGTGATTCAGAAGGTTCAGCTCGCCAAGAGTGGGTTGACCGAAGCCTGCAGCAGCCTTCTAACAGGCTTTGAGGTAAGAATTTTGATATATGTAAAATATTACCGCATAGACGGTAGCCCCTGATGCTCGGTTCGATGTTCGGAAAGAAAAGCCGGACTGAGGATCTAAAAAGATATACGCAGGAGTCATAAAAAATATGTCAATATGGGATTGCAGGCTGCGCTGCTGACCTCTGCCGCACTGACTGCGGAGGTCGATACTTTGAAGCAAAGCCTCAAGCAGTCCGAAAACGAGCTCGAACGTGCCAAGAAGTAGCTCGAGGACAAGGAAGGTAAGTAAGACCTTATTAAAATTGTACCTTACAGAAAAGGATTTCGGTTGCAAAAAGAATGACAAGGATAACGTGGGTATTGCAGGGGCCACTAACGAGGTGGCTACCCTAAAGGAGGCGGTGGCCACGGCCGAACGTAATGCGGCCGCGGAGCGCACCGAGCGAGAGAAGCAGGAGGCGCGGGTGGCGGAGGTACAGCAAGAGCTCCAGGATCTCGTGAAAAAACATGAGAGCCTGGAGCGTGACTCGAAGACTCGAGAGTCTGAGCTTGCAACAGCTCTTGAGAGTGCCAAAGCCGCTAAGGCCGAAGCCTACAAGGCCCTCCAAGAAATCGAGGCGTTGAAGAAAATAGCAGCGGGTAAGGCATTTTTCATGCAAAGTAAGCATGTGAGTGTTAATTACCTGTTGCTTACCCGAATTCGGAGCTCTCCAGGAGCGTTCGTAGATCTTCCTCGCAGCGTGTCCGATGCTGCCGAGTTCTACCGGGCCGAGGAGGGGAGCTCGACGGAGAAGGTCTTCTGGTCTCAGTATGCTGAGGCCGAACATCCGGTGCCCCTTAGCGACCAGCTGAAGCAGCTGGTCGAGCTCCACAAGGCGGCCGAACAGGCCATGAAGGGCCTCATTGTTCGGCTGTGGCCGAAGGAGGCCATGCTTGGAAGCTACTTCGGCCTGGTGCGGCGACTGGTGGATGCGTGTCCATGGGTTGAAGTCATCAAGCACTCTGCCTGTATTGAAGGTGCCCGTCGGTCCCTTGCCCGCGCAAAGGTGCACTGGGGCAAGATGGATGCTCAGAAGCTTGTGACGGACGCGCCACCGCAGGGCAAGGAGTATCATACTCCCGAGATGTATTATAAGACTGTGCTGAAAGGTGCCCGCACTATTACGGGTGAGTGCTCCAAAGATGTAATATTTGAGTAGACTAGCATTTTGTTATCCTGTGCGCTGAAAACTTAGTTCATATGCGCTAAGCAACGCTTGTTAATTTAAAATATTACCTTCTGTGCGGCTGTTTATCAAATCTGAGAGATGGCAAGTCGTCGGCTTCAGCCCCCATGCCACGAGTGCTGGGGTGTTCGGGATAAACTTGAGCACTCTTGTTCCCATTTTTGGGTCCATCTAGGGAGGCGCTCAACACAGTGAACAAGGCAACCGGACTTATAATGCTTGAACACTCTCACTTAGCCATAGAATTCTATAATTTTAAATTTTGGCGAAGCCATGCTTCCCTCGCGGATGGTGTAGTTGTTCCTTGGCGCTTGCACTCCTCCTCGTCATTCGTGAAGCTCCGGTGATACCTATGCATGCTAACGGGTGGAGTGTCAAGTAGTATACCATCCTCAAAGGGGTCAAGTGAACACATGTAAAGGAGAAGATTCACCTTTATGTATGAGAAGTAGAGGTCGCACGTGTCACTTGCCAAATGGACTCTTGACATGGTGATGACCGTAGGATGCTCTGCATCAATGCCCTTTTGTTCTTGTCTTTCACGCGCACGAGTTACGGCATGCCATCTAGCGAAAACAAGGAGAATAAGGCATATAGCCGCTGGATTTTCTTCAATTTACGGCCAAAGGAGATTGCCCAGATCATAGAGCACCTGTAGAAAGCTACGTTTGTCCCTACCAAGGGGGCTAATGTTTATAAGCACCATAATCTCTTGAATTTCCTTCAAAAGGAAGTGCCAATGGGTTCAGAAACTTGTCCGAAAAACAGCGGCGAATGATGTTCTTTCACTTTCAGGGCCAAAAGTCCTGCTTAAGGCCGAATTTGAGGGTAGTCCAGGGCTCCTAGCGCAAGTGGGGAGTACTTTCTGGATTCGCAAGCTTGTCGCGAGCAGTTTCAGTACTAGTGGGTTCGACACGGACTCGGAATGACAAAGTTATGACCGTTTTAGTGAATATCGGTCCATTATATGGCAGTCCTTGAAATTACTTCATTTTCCCATTACGCTTTTTGCCTGACCGCCCCGAAATTTCTTGTCCTCTATAGTGGAGATATCATTTCCACATATATATTGACCGATGCCAGGAATGCCCTTTTGTTCTTGGTTTTCACGCGCATGAGTTACAGCATGCCATCCAGCGAAAACAAGAAGAATAAGGCATATAGCCGCTGGATTTTCTTCAATTTATGACCAAATGAGATTTTCCAGATCATAGAGCATTTGCAGAAAGCTAGTTTGTCCCTACCAAAGGGGCTAATGTCTATAAGCAACATAATCTCTCGAATGTATTTTAAAAGGAAGTGCCAATGGGTTCAGAAACTTGTCCGAAAAAACAGCGGCGAATGATGTTCTTTGACTTTCTGGGCCAAAACGTCCTGCTCAAGGCCAAATTTGAGGGTATTACAAGCCTCCTAGCGCATGCAGGGAGTATTTTCTGGATTGACACGCTCGCCGCTAGCAGTTTGAGTACTTGTGGGTCCAATACAGACTGCGAATGACAAAGTTATGACCGTTTTAGTGAACATCTGTCCATTCTATGGTAGTCCTTGAAAGTACTTCATTTTCCCGTGACGCTTTTTCCCTGATCGCCCCAAAATTTCTTGTCCTCTATAGTGGAGATATTGTTTCCACATATATATTGACTGATGCCAGGAATGCCCTTTTGTTCTTGGCTTTCACGCGCATGAGTTACAGCATGCCATCCGGCGAAAACAAGGAGAATAAGGCATATAGCCGCTGGACTTTCTTCAATTTACGGCAAAATGAGAATGGTCGGATCATAAAGAATCTGCAGAAAGGTATGTTTGTCCCCACCAGGTGGGCTAATGTCTATAAGAAACATAATCTCTCAAATTTCCTTCAAAAGGAAGTGCCAATGGGTTCAGAAACTTGTCCGAGAAATAGCGACAAATGGTGTTCTTTCACTTTTAGGGCGAAAAAATGATAGAGGCAAAGGTGTCCCATCTTTCGATGAGATGGTGATTATCGTTTCGGAGGAGTAGACTTTGACGATCCGACTACGTACGTGCGAGGACGTCACGCCTTAGAAATCGCTAAACCAACTCCGAGAGGTTATTGACCACGCCGGAGCACGATCAACCTGACCACGAGGGTCTATTTCCTGCGAGCAAACGAAGAACAAGCAAGAAACTGAGATTGTAATCTGGATATTGCGAATATAAGATCAAAGCTTTATTGTTCAAGATGGGGTTCTGTGACGTCTTGGCCTGGTCGTTGAAAACAAACGAAGTACGCGAAGTTGCAGCTATGGCGAACTTTTAATCTAAACAAAACTCAAAGTCTAAACGATGCCCTAAGGGCTGTATATATGGAGGAAGAGGGGGGATTTCATGCCCCTTGGTGGAGGACTCCGAAACCAAGCCTATCTCTTGTTTCTCCACACATACGGACTCTAAAAATAACCTATACTTATGTATTTCGAAATTACATGGGCCTGGCCCAATAAAAACGAGACGTTGCACCAAGAAGCCTCTGGACGAAATTTATGAAGTGGCATCTTGTATATTTCGTCCAAGGCTTCATGCATTCATTATGGTGGCTTCAAACTCCTGAAATCACCACTTGTAACTTCGTTCTTGTTCCCCTTGCGCATGCCATCATCTCCATGCTTGGTCTTGCTCCAGTGTTCATCCCTCTTATCCATGCCAGGCCCTTCATCTTTAAGCAAAACAAATGTATCCAATTTAGGCAACATCATATTCTCATGAACATTAGAATCATTACCAAGAAACGGAAGTACCTGATAATTTAATTGCTGTGCGCGAACTCTAGTAATTGGTCCAGTATATGTAGCCGTAGGGGTTGTGTGTGTAACAATGGTATTGATGTCCTCATCATCCTCCCCTTCTTGAAATGAAATCGTCCTCGATGGAAGCTCATCTTCCTCACCCAAATAAGGCTTCAAATCTGCAGTGTTAAAAGTGTGACTAACCCCAAAATCTGCAGGCAGCTCAAGTTTATATGCATTATCATTTATTTTCTCTAACACCTTACAAGGACCATCAGCACGTGGCATTTTGATTTGCGCAAATTAGGAAACATATCCTTACGCAAATGTAACCAAACAAGATCTCCAGGTGCAAAGACAACATGTTTTCTACCCTTATCTCCAACAAGTTTATATTTAGCATTCATACGCTCTATATTTAGCACGTTGTTTAGCATCAAAATTAACCTTCTCCGAAGATGGAAGATGCAACAAATCAATAAGTGCACGCGGTAGAAAACCATACACAATTTCAAAAGGGCACATCTTAGTAGTAGAATGCAATGAACGATTATAAGCAAATTCAATATGAGGCAAGCATTCTTCCCACATTTTCTGATTATTCTTCAAAACAGCCCTAAGCATAGTAGACAATGTTCTATTGACTACTTCAGTTTGTCCATCAGTTTGGGGTGACAATTAGTACTAAAAAGCAGTTTAGTCCCCAGCTAAGCCCATAAACATCTCCAAAAGTGGCTAAGAAATTTAGTATCACGATCTGAAACAATAGTATTTGGCACACCATGCAATCGAATAATTCACGAACGAACAAATTAGCAACATTAACAACATCATCGCTTTTATGACATGGTATAAAGTGTGCCATTTTCGAGAATTTATCCACGACAACAAATATGCTATCTCTCCCATTCTTTGTTTGAGGTAAACATAATACAAATTCCATAGATATATCCTCCCAAGGAACACTAGGTACAGGCAAAGGCATATATAAACCATGAGGATTGAGTCGTGATTTAGCTTTTTGACATGTAGTGCAGCGAGCAACAAAATGCTCAACATCTCGTCTCATCTTTGGCCAAAAGAAATGTGTAGCAAGTATATCCTTCGTCTTCTTCACGCCAAAGTGTCCCATTAATCCTCCTCCATGCGCCTCCTGCAACAACAAAACACAAACAGAGCTAGCTGGAATGCATAGCTCGTTAGCACGAAACCCAAATCCATCATTAATGACGAACTTGTTCCATGTTCTCCCTTCTTTACAATTCCGCAATACATCTCTAAAATCAGCATGATGCACATATTGATCTTTGATGGTCTCCAAACCAAATATCTTGAAGTCAAGTTGTGAAAGCATAGTATAGCGACGAGACAAAGCATCAGTAATAACATTTTCTTTACCGTTCTTGTGCTTAATGACATAAGGGAAAGTTTCAATGAATTCAACCCATTTAGCATGTCTACGATTCAGCTTGGCTTGACTTCTGTTATGTTTCAAAGATTCATGATCAGAATGTATAACAAAGTCTGAACAAGAGCATATAATTCTTTACCATAAGTAGAATAATTCTGACTAGGCCCACTCAATTTTTCAGAAAAGTATGCAACAGGTTTGCCATCTTGTAATAACACACCTCCTAATCAATTTCCACTAGCATCACATTCAAGCTCACAAGTCTTATTAAAATCAGGAAGTTGGAGTAAAGGAGCATGTGTCAACTTATCTTTCAATACCGTGAAGGCTTCTTCCTGTGCGGTACCCCAAACAAAAGGCACATCTTTCTTTGTAAGCTCATTGAGAGGTGCAGCAATGGTGCTGAAATCTCTAACAAAACGCCTATAGAATCCAGCGAGGCCAAGAAAACTCCTCACTTGTGTAACCGTTTTGGGCTGCGGCCAACTCTCAATAGCTTCAATCTTGGCTTTATCAACTTCAATTCCCTGTGGAGTAACAACATAGCCAAGAAAAGATACTCAGTCGGTGCAAAAGGTGCACTTCCCAAGGTTACCAAACAAATGTGCATCACATAGAGCAATAAAAACAGCACGTAAATGTTCCAAATGTTCCTCCAAAGATCTGCTATAAATCCGTATATCATCAAAATAGACTACCACAAATCGTCCATTGAAAGCACGTAAAACTTCGTTCATTAATCTCATGAAAGTACTAGGTGCATTAGTTAACCCAAAAGGCATTACTAACCACTCATATAATCCAAACGTAGTTTTAAATGTTGTTTTCCATTCATCCCCCAATTTCATACGAATTCAATGGTATCCACTACGCAAATCAACTTTGGAGAATATTGTAGAGCCACTCAATTCATCAAGCATATCATCTAGCCTAGGAATAGGATGACGATAACGAATAGTAATATTATTAATGCCTCTACAATCAACACACATACACGATGTACAATCCTTTTTCAGCACTAGAATAATAGGAACAACACAAGGCCTAAGGGACTCGCGTATATAACCTTTGTTGAGAAGCTCATGTACTTGACGCATAATCCCCTTCGTCTCCTCTGGATTGGTACGGTATGGCGCACAGTCTGACAGTGAAGCACTGGGAATTAAGTCAATCTGATGCTCAATCCCTCGAATAGGCGGTAATCCCAGTGGCACGTGTTGTGGAAACACGTTAGCGAACTCCTGCAAAATGTTAGTGACAACAGGAGGCAAAGAGGAACGCATGTCCTCGAATGAAAATAATGCCTCTTTGCACACAAAAGCATAGCAAACAAATTTTCTGAAATCCAGCTCATCAATATTAGATTTGGTGGCAAATAAACATGCACTTTTTAATTTCACTTCAGAAGCAACACTAGATGGTTTATTATTAGGCTTCATTTGTTGCTCAAATTCTTTTGCTACAATCTGATTTTCACTCTTATTCTTCTCCTGTTTTGCTTTATTAGCTCTATAAATATCATCTTTCAAAATGGAATCAGGAGTCATAGGAAGCAAAGTAATATTTTTATCCTTATGAACAAGAGTATACTGATTGTTTCAACCATGGTGTATAGAAATTTTATCAAATTGCCATGGTCGACCAAGTAATAAGGAACATTAATGCGGAGCATCCCACGATCATCCCCATGGACGTCCCTACATCTCCCACAACACCACGTGGACCTATGACAAGAGCTCGAGCAAAGTCTATCGAAGATAAGGTGAACTCGCTCCTCTCCGAACTCCCACTCCCAACTTATGAGACATGGCTACTACCTCATGCGGAGACTCTATGTGTGATCAGGTATTTGGAGGAGAGTCTCAGATCAGCTACACCCATTGGACAAGACAGCGAGGACAACAAGTTCAATGGACAAGAAGAAGGCCCGCTCAAAACACCCAGTCATCGGACGACCGACGCCGACCGGACGTTCGATGTCGACCGGACGTCCGACGCCTGGAAGCTCCAAACGACCAGCCAAGCCCCAGCCTTCGCTTGCTAAAGCGGCCGGACGACCAATGCTGACTGGACGTCCGACACCTCCCAGCGCCCGGACGACCGAGCCTCTCTGGACAACCAGCACAACCACTCCCGAGCCAAAATAGCGGAAGAATGGAGACTTCCGGACGACCAGACGACCGACCATGACTGGACAACTGACAATTCTTGTACAGAACAGAAACATCGGACGCCCGACCGGCACCGGACGTCCGAACCCTCGTGAGCCTTCAGACGACCGGTGACCGTCGGACGTCCGACACGTATATGTCCGCTCGTGTGTTGGGCCGAAGCCACTTAACCTTTCGTCCTCTTAGACTATAAATAGACCTCTCCCACCTCCTAGCTAGGGTTAGCGTTGATTTAGCTCATTTCTGAGATAGAGCTTCGCTCATCCATCCGGATCTTCTCCTTCGCGAGGGACCGACACCTCTTCGGAGAAGATCCACTTGGATTCAAGACCTCCTTCCGGAGAAGACCATCTTCAAGACCTCCTCACGAAGATGAACCGGTTACCCTATGTATCGTCCTTTGTTTGTATTACTTTCTCAATGATCTAGCACATGTGTGACTTTATTCTTGTTGGTTGAGTGTTCTCTCGTGTTTCTCCCTCTTTCCCCTCCTCGTGTTCTTCATGTTCCTCATAGGGATCCGCTCCAAACGTGAAAGATCAGCCTCTAGGGTTCTACCCTACATCAAACATGCTTGCATAGGTACCACATCACAATCAACATAATCAGCATATGTAGAGATACTAAAATGCACACTAACAGTACGTGTTACCTTAACCTTGCCGCTGTTGTTGAACCATTGGATGTAGTAAGAATGTGGATGTGGTCTTGTTATGAGAGATAGCTTCTCCACCATCTCCATGCTAGCCAAGTTGTTGTAGCTCCCTCCGTCTATGAAGACGCGCATAGAACGTTTCTTCACAACTCCCTTTGTATGGAACAAATTATGCCTTCCATTTTGCTCAGCTTGTGTGACCTGCACACTCAAAACACGTTGAGAAACTAAACATTCATACCTGTCAGCATCTTCAGGAACCATGTATTGTGTCTAATGATCAGAATCACCTCCACCATGTTCTTCACGTGTAATAAGAGCCAAACTCTCCTCATCATAGTCACTAGCGGAGTCATACCCACCATCTTCAGTAGCAATCATCACACGCTGAGATTTGCATTCTCTCGCATAATGACCTCTTCCCTTACAAAGACGACAAATAATATCACTTGTGTGCCCTGTTGATGCCATGGAAGAAGAAGAGCTCTGTGCAGGCCCGACAGGTGTGCTGTTGGAAGATAGTGGTGGTTGTGCATGCTTTCTTGTATCACGGCTGGAGGTAGCACCTGACGGAGGTGGTGGTGCAGTGGAAGTTGAAGATGCACGCAGTGTCCATGATGAAAGTCGACCTGCTGAAAAGTTAGTTCGTGCCAATGCTTGTCGATCCTGCACTTCACGTTCAGCTTTACAAGCAAGATGGAATAAACGAGTGATATTAGTATACACCTTATACTATAGAATGGTCTGAATCTCTCTATTTAATCCTTCCATAAAACGTGCAAGCAGAGTTTCATTCTTCTCAACAATACCACATCTAATCATGCCAGTTTGTAATTCCTGATAATATTCTTCTACAGAATTTTGTCCTTGTCTTAAACGCTGCAACTTTTGAAGAAATTCACGTTGATAATATTGTGGAACCCAATGAGTATGCATAGCAGTTTTCAAAGCAGCCCAAGTAGCTGGAATAGGATATAATCTACAATGTTCAGACCACCATACACATGCAAAACTAGTGAAAGCACAAACAGCAATAGCAACCCGTCTCTCCTCGGGATATTGTAAACATGTAAAACGTTGTTCAGTTTCTAACTCCCAAGTAAGATATATATCAGGGACATATCTACCCTCAAATGGTGGAATATTCAATTTCAGTTTAGGAACATGGTCATGATCTCATACCTGAGGTGGTGGTGCAGGCCTACCATTGCGATTATTTGCATGTGGACGACCTGGTGCTGGTGCTGGTGGTTGCACGTAGTTCTGATTTTGATCAACCTCATCCTCATAATCGCCCGCATAATCGTCATCCTCCTCGGCACCAGCACCAGCAGTAGCAGGAGCCACAAAAGCATCAACAGTAGGTGGAGCGGCACCAGAATTTTGACCAAGCTCAAGGGCAACGTGTTGTGCTTGTCCCACTTGATTTGGAAGGTGATGTTGTAGTTGATGTTGGTTTTGTTGTTGTAGAGGTGCCACAGGTGCAGCTGGTGGTGGTTGCGGAAGACGCGCGAGCAATTCATTAAACTTGTTATCGAGCTTTGTTTCAAACGTCTTCTCAATGCCATCTATCTTCTCCATGGCCTCTTCAAATCTGTTTAGCACATCTTGCACCTGTCCACCCATCATTTGCTGAAATTTATCATATAGTTGTTTCTTTGTCATGTTCTCCCAATCAGTCTCATCGGCTTGTGATCCTACCATGGTTAGTAGCAATAAGACTACTAGGAAGCGGTGGTGGTGGTGGTATGTCACAAATCCTTCAAGCGAATCTCAAATTCTTACCAGTTCTTACTGAGCAGTAGGTGGTGATCGGCAACCGTTGTAGTCAAAACTCTCAAAGCTTGGATAGAGTGATTACCAGGGAGAGTCAAACGCATGACGTAGATGTATGTGGAGCTGGGAAGGCTTATAATATGGTAGCAAAAAGGGTTAGCAATAATCAATTCAGAGATGCAAAGTTGAATAAACGCTCAACGATGGTACTGTGCTAGTCCTAGGCTAGACAGTGCTAGAGACGCGAGCCTAGAACACTAACAAAATCACGGCGCAGCACATAATCAAGGGAGGAGCAAACTCTGGATTTTTTATCTTTTTTTCACCTTTCTATTTTGCACTTTTTTTCCTCTTTTTTTTGCTCTGCAACAAAATTTTTTCGAATAAGTCTATAAATGGTCTAAAAACTGCCTAGCCAGAATTTTCCAGACTTTGGAACTATTTTTCTACTGCGGGTGGCATAGAAGTTGGGGAGTTTGACTTGGTCATGACTCATAGTATCGCGTGATCTGGAAATCGAAAACAAAGGAACAAATACTGGACTCAGACTAGGCCTAGTGGCGGAGATGAATCTGGTGGAAACTCGGACTTGTGGCGGATATGTGGTATAGGTAGTGGTGATGACAATGGTGGTATATGGCAGCAGTGATGACGATGGTCGTATATGGCAGCGGTGATGATGGCGGTGGTACATGGCAGTGGTGATGATGATGGTGGTATATGGCAGTGGTGATGACGGTGGTGCGGCGGCGGCGTGACAACTTGTGAACAGAACTCGAAACTCTAAAGGACTAGACACTAAGACCATCAACTAGACACGACGATGCAACCGCAAATTCAATGATGCAAAACACTAAAAATATTATGCAAAGGCTCAGATTGGTTCGGATATGATGAACTAACACTAAAAAAAATTGGCTTTTCCGTGGACTGTAGATATAAAGAAAAGAATCGATCTAAACTACGAAAAACTGTAAAATCTCACCGAGCAACTTGGAAATCTGATACCACTTGCTAGAGGCAAAGGTGTCCTGTCTTTCGATGAGATGGTGATTATCATTTCGGAGGAGTAGACTTTGACGATCCGACTACATACGTGCGAGGACATCGCGCCTTAGCAATCGCTAAATCAACTCCGAGAGGTTATTGACCACGCTAGAGCACGATCAACCTGACCACGAGGGTCTATTTCCTGCGAGCAAATGAAGAACAAGCACGAAACTAAGATTGCAATCTGGATATTGCGAATATAAGATGAAAGCTTTATTGATCAAGATGGGGTTCTGTGACGTCTTGGTCTGGTCGTTGAACACAAACGAAGTACGCGAAGTTGCACCTATGGCGAACTTTTTATCTAAACAGAACCCAAAGTCTAAACAGTGCCCTAAGGGCTATATATATGGAGGAAGAGGGGGGGAATTTCGTGGCCCTTGGTGGAGGAGTCTGAAACCAACCCTATCTCTTGTTTCTCCACACATACGGACTCTAAAAATAGCCTATACTTATGTATTTCGAAATTACATGGGCCTGGCCCAATAAAAAGGTGATGCGGCACCTAGAATAGCCTCTGGACAAAAATTATGAAGTGGCATCTTGTATATTCCGTCCAAGGCTTCATGCACTCATTATGGTGGCTTCAAACTCCTGAAATCATCACTTGTAACTCTGTTCTTGTTCCCCTTGTGCATGCCATCATCTCGATGCTTGGTCTTGCTCCAGTGTTCATCCCTCTTATCCGTGCCAGGCCCTTCATTTGTAAACAAAACAAATGTATCCAATTTAGGCGGCATCATATTGTCATGAACATTAGAGTAATTACAAGAAAACGAAAGTACTTGATAATTTAATTAGTGTGCGCGAGCTCTAGTAATTGGTCCAGTATATGTAGCAGTAGGGGCTGTGGGTGTAACAATGGTATTGATGTGCTCATCAAAAGTCATGCTTAAGGCCGAATTTGAGGGTACTCCTGTCCTCCTGGCGCAAGCGAGGAGTATTTCCTAGATTCTCACGGTCGCTGCGAGCAGTTTGAGTACTTGTGGGTCCGACACAGACTCCGAATGACAAAATTATGACCGTTTTAGTGAACATCTGTCCATTCTATGACAGTCATTGAAAGTACTTCATTTTCCCGTGCGCTTTTTGCCTTACCGCCCCGAAATTTCTTGTCCTCTATAGTGGAGATATCGTTATATATTAACCGATGCCAGGAATGCCCTTTTGTTCATGGCTTTCACGCTCATGAGTTAAAGCATGCCATCCGGCGAAAACAAGGATAATGAGATTGCCCGGATTATAGAGCATCTATAGAAAGGTACGTTTGTCCCTACCAGGGAGGCTAATGTATATAAGCAACATAATCTCTCGAATTTCCTACAAAAGGATGTGCCAATGTGTTCAGAAACTTGTCCAAAAAGTAGCGGCGAATGATGTTCTTTGAGTTTCAGGGCAAAAAGGTCCTGCTTTTAGGGCCGAATTTAAGGGTACTCTAGGCCTCCTGGCGCAAGCAGGGATTATTTTCTGGATTCGCATGCTCACCGCGAGCAGTTTGAGTACTTGTGGGTCCGACATGGACTCGGATTGACAAAGTTATGACCGTTTTAGTGAACATTCGTCCATTCTATGGCAGTCCTTGAAAGTACTTCATTTTCCCTTGACGCTTTTTGCCTGACCGCCCCAAAATTTCTTGTCCTCTATATTGGAGATATTGTTTCCACACCTATATTGATCGATGCCAGGAATTCCCTTTTGTTCTTGGCTTTCACGTGCATTAGTTACAGCATGCCATCCGGCGAAAACAAGGAGAATAAGGAATATAGCCGCTGGATTTTCTTCAACTTACGGCGAAATAAGATTGCCCGGATCGTAGAGCATCTGCAGAAAGGTACGTTTGTCCCTACCAGAGGGGCTAATATCTATAAGCAACATAATCTCTCCAATATCCTTCAAAAGGAAGTGCCAATGGGTTCAGAAACTTGTCCGGAAAGCAGCGGCGAATGATGTTATTTGACCTTCAGGGCCAAAACGTCTCACTTAAGGCAGAATTTGAGGGTACTCAGGGCCTCCTGGCGCAAGTGGGGAGTATTTTCCGAATTCACATGCTCGTCGCGAGCAGTTTGAGTACTTGTGGGTTCAACACAGACTCCGAATGACAAAATTATGACCGCTTTAGTGAACATTTGTCCATTCTATGGCAGTCCTTGAAAGTACTTCATTTTCCCGTGCGCTTTTTGCCTGACCGCCCCGAAATTTTTTGTCCCCTTTATTGGAGATATCGTTTCCACATATACATTGAACGATGCCAGGAATGCCCTTTTGTTCTTGGCGTTGACGCGCATGAGTTACAGCATGCCATCCGGCGAAAACAAGGAGAATAAGGCATATAGCTGCTGGATTTCTTCTATTTATGACTGCCCGGATCATAGAGTATCTGCAGAAAGCTACGTTTGTCCCTACCAGGGGGGGGGGCTAATGTCTATAAGCAACATAATCTCTCGAATTTCCTTCAAAAGGAAGTGCCAATGGGTTTAGAAACTTGTCCAAAAACAGCGGCGAATGATGTTCTTCGACTTTCAGGGCCAAAAAGTCCTGCTTAAGGCCAAATTTGATGGTACCCCAGGCCTCCTACTGCAATATGAGTGTATTTTCGAGATTCGCACACTTGCCGCAAGCAGTTTGAGTACTTGTGGGTCCGACACGGACTCCGAATGAAGAAGTTATTACCGTTTTAGTGAACATCGGTCCATTCAATGGCAGCCCTTGAAAGTACTTCATTTTCCCGTGATGCTTTTTCCCTGACCGCCCCGAAATTCCGTGTCCTCTATAGTGCAGATATTGTTTCCACATATATATTGACAAATGCCAGGAATGCCCTTTTGTTCTTGGAGTTCACGCGCATGAGTTACAACATGCCATCCGGCAAAAAGAAGGAGCATAAGGCATATAGCCACTGGATTTTCTTCAATTTAAGGCCAAATGAGATTGCCCGGATCATAGAGCATCTGCAGAAAGGTACGTCTATCCCTACCAGGGGGCTAATGTCTATAATCAACATAATCTCTCGGATTTCCTACAAAAGGAAGTGCCAATGGGTTCAGAAACTTGTCCGGAAAGCAGCGGCGAATGATGTTCTTTGATTTTCAAGTTAAAAAATCCTGCTTTTAAGGCCGAAATTAAGGGTACTCCAGGCCTCTTGGCGCAAGCAGGGAGTATTTTCTGGATTCGCACGCTCACCGCGAGCAGTTTGAGTACTTGTGGGTCCCACATGCACTCCGATTGACAAAGTTATGACCATTTTAGTGAAAATTGGTCCATTCTATGGCAGTCCTTGAATACTTCATTTTCCCTTGACGCTTTTTGCATGACCGCCCTGAAATTTCTTGTCCTCGATACTGTTTCCACATCTATATTGATCGATGCCAGGAATGCCCTTTTGTTCTTGGCTTTCACACGCAATAGTTACAGCATGCCATCCGGCGAAAACAAGGAGAATAAGGAATATAGCCGCTGGATTTTCTTCAATTTATGGTGAAATGAGATTGCCTGGATCGTAGAGCATATGCAGAAAGGTACGTTTGTCCCTACCAGGGGGGATAATATCTATAAGCAACATAATCTCTCGAATATCCTTCAAAAGGAAGTGCCAATGGGTTCAGAAACTTGTCCGAAAAGCAGCGGCGAATGATATTCTTTGACTTTCAGGGCCAAAAAGTCTTGCTTAAGGCTAAATTTGAGGGTACTCCGGGCCTCCTGGCGCAAGCGGGAGTATTTTTTGAATTCACATGCTCGTCGCGAGAAGTTTGAGTACTTGTGGGTTCGACACAGACGCCGAATGACAAAATTATGACCGTTTTAGTGAACATCTGTCCATTCTATGGCAGTCCTTGAAAGTACTTCATTTTCCCGTGCGCTTTTTGCCTGACCGGCCCGAAATTTCTTGTCCTCTATAGTGGAGATATCTTTTCCACATATATATTGAACGATGTCAGGAATGCCCTTTTATTCTTGGCGTTCACGCGGATGAGTTACAGCATGCCATCCGACGAAAACAAGGAGAATAAGGCATATTGCATCTGGATTTTCTTCAATTTAAGACCAAATGAGATTGCCTGGATCATAGAGCATCTGCAAAAAGATACATTTGTCCCTACCAGGGGGGCTAATGTCTGTAAGCAATATAATCTCTCAAATTTCCTTCAAAAGGAAGTGCCAATGGGTTTAGAAACTTGTCCGAAAACAACAGCGAATGATGTTATTTGACTTTCAGGGCCAAAAAGTCCTGCTTAAGGCCGAATTTGATGGTACCCCAGGCCTCCTAGTGCAATATGAGTGTATTTCCTAGATTCGCACGCTTGCCGTGAGCAGTTTGAGTACTTATGGGTCCGACACGGACTCCGAATGAAGAAGTTATGACCATTTTAGTGAACATCGGTCCATTCAATGGCAGTCCTTGAAAGTACTTCATTTTCCCGTGATGCTTTTTGCCTCACCGCCCCGAAATTCCTTGTCTGCTATAGTGGAGATATTGTTTCCACATATATATTAACAGATGCCAGGAATGCCCTTTTGTTCTTGGCGTTCACGCGCATGAGTTACAGCATGCCATCCGGCGAAAACAAGGAGAATAAGGCATATAGCCGCTGGATTTTCTTCAATTTAAGGCCAAATGAGATTGCCCGGATCATAGAGCATCTGCAGAAAGGTATGTTTGTCCCTACCAGGCGGGCTAATGTCCATAAGCAACATAATCTCTTGGCTTTCCTTCAAAAGGAAGTGCCAATGCGTTCAGAAACTTGTCCGAAAAATAGCGGCGAATGATGTTTTTGACTATCAAGGCCAAAAAGTCCTGCTTAATGCCCAATTTTAGGGTACTACAGGGCTCCTAGTGCAAGCCGGGAGTATTTTCTGGATTTGCAAGCTCACCGCGAGCAGTTTGAGTACTTGTGGGTCCGACACGGACTCGGAATGACAAAGTTATGACCGTTTTAGTGAACATCGGTCCATTCTATGGCAGTCCTTGAAATTACTTCATTTTCCCGTGACGCTTTTTGCCTGATCGCCCCGAAATTTCTTGTCCTCTATAGTGGAGATATTGTTTCCACATATATATTGACCGATGCCTAGAATTCCATTTTGTTCTTGCCTTTCACGCACATGAGTTACAGCATGCCATCCGGCAAAAACAAGGAGAATAAGGCATATAGCCGCTGGATTTTCTTCAATTTATGGCCCAATGAGATTGCCCGGATCATAGATCATCTGCAGAAAGGTATGTTTGTCCCTACCAGGGGGCTAATGTCTATAAGCAACATAATCTCTCAAATTTCCTTCAAAAAGAAGTGCCAATGGGTTCAGAAACTTGTCCGAAAAACAGCGACGAATGATGTTATTTGACTTTCAGGGCCAAAAAGTCTTGCTTAAGGCCGAATTTGAGGGTATTCCTGGCCTCCTAGCGCAGGCGGGGAGCATTTCCTGGATTCCCAAGCTCGCCGCAAGATTTTTGAGTACTTGTGGGTCTGACACGGACTTGGAATGACAAAGTTATGACTGTTTTAGTGAACATTGGTCCATTCTATGGCAGTCCTTGAAAGTACTTCATTATCCCGTGATGCTTTTTGCCTGACCGCCCTGAAATTTCTTGTCCACTATAGTGGAGATATTGTTTCCACATATATATTGACCGATGCCTGGAATGCCCTTTTGTTTTTCACGCGGATGAGTTACAGTATGCCATCCAGTGAAAACAAGGAGAATAAGGCATATAGCCGCTAGATTTTCTTCCGTTTACGGCCAAATGAGATTGCCCGGATTATAGAGCATATGCAGAAAGCTATGTTCGTCCCTACAAGGAGGGCTAATGTCTATAAGCAACATAATCTCTCAAATTTCCTTCAAAAGGAAGTGCCAATGGGTTCAGAAACTTGTACAAAAAACAACGACGAATGATGTTCTTTGACTTTCAGGGCCAAAAAGTCCTACTTAAGGCTGAATTTGAGGGTACTCCGGGCCTCCTGGTGCAAGCGGGGAGTATTTTACGAATTCGGACGCTCGCGGCGAGAAGTTTCAGCACTTGTGGGTGCGACACGGACTCCAAATGACAAAAGTATGACCGTTTTAGTGAACACCGGTCCACTCTATGGCAGTCCTTGAAAGCACTTCATTTTCTCGTGACGCTATTTGCGTAACCACCCCGAAATTTCTTGTCCTCTATAGTGGAGATATTGTTTGCACATATATATTGAGCAATGCCAGGAATGCCTTTCTGTTCTTGGATTTCACGCGCATGAGTTACAGCATGCCATCCGCCTAAAACAAGGAGAATAAGGCATATAGCCGTTGGAGTTTCTTCAATTTACGGCCAAATGAGATTGCCCGGATCATAGAGCTTCTGCAGAAAGCTACGTTTGTCCCTACCAGGGGGCTAATGTCTATAAGCAAGATAATATGTCCAATTTCCTTCAAAAGGAAGTGCCAATGGGTTGAGAAACTTGTCGAAAAAACAATGGTGAATGATGTTCTTTGACTTTCAGGGTCAAAAGTGTTGCTTAAGGCAGAATTTGAGGGTCCTCCGGGCCTCCTGGTGTAAGGAGGGAGTATTTTTGGGATTTGTACGTTCACCGCGAGCAGTTTGAGTACTTGTGGGCCCAACACGGACTCCGAATGACAAAGTTATGACCGTTTTAGTGAACATCAATCCATTATTTGGTAGTCCTTGAAAGTACTTTATTTTCCCGTGACGCTTTTTGCCTGACCGCCCCGAAATTTCTTGTCCTCTATAGTGGAGATATCATTTCCACATATATATTGACCGATGGCAAGAATGCCCTTTTGTTCTTGGCTTTCACGCGCATGAGTTACAGCATGCCATCCGGCGAAAACAAGGAGAATAAGGCATATAGCAGCTGGATTTTCTTCAACTTACAATGAAATGAGATTGCCTGGATCATAGAGCATCTGCAGAAAGCTATGTTTGTCCCTACCAGGCGGGCTAATGTTAATAAGCAACATAATCTCTCGAATTTCCTTCAAAAGGAAGTGCCAATGGGTTCAGAAATTTGTCCGAAAAACAACGACGAATGATGTTCTTTGACTTTCAGGGCCAAAAAGTCCTGCTTAAGGCCGAATTTGATTGTACCCAGGCCTCCTAGCACAATCAGCGTGTATTTTATGGATTCACACGCTCGCTGTGAGCAGTTTTAGTACTTGTGGATCCGACACGGACTCTGAATGACAAAGTTATAACCGTTTTAGTGAACTTCAATGGCAGTCCTTGAAAGTACTTCATTTTCCCGAGACGCTTTTTTCCTGACCGCCCTGAAATTCCGTATCCTCTACAGTGGAGATATTCTTTCCACATATATATTGACTGATGCTAGGAATGCCCTTTTGTTCTTGGCTTTAACGCATGAGTTACAGCATGCCATCCAGCGAAAACAAGGAGAATAAGGCATATAGCCGCTAGATTTTCTTCAATTTACGGCCAAATGAGATTGCCCCGATGATAGATCATTTGCAGGAAGGTACATTTTTCCCTACCAGGGGGATAATGTCTATAAGCAACATAATCTCTCGAATTTCCTTCAAAAGGAAGTGCCAATGGGTTCAGAAACTTTTCCGAAAAACAACGACGAACGATGTTCTTTGACTTTTAGGGCCAAAAAGTCCTGCTTAAGGCCGAATTTGAGGGTACTTGATGCGGAGCATCCTTCGGTCATCCCCATGGATCTACCATCGTCCCACCAAGCACCAATAGGACCCATGACAAGAGAAAGAGCTAGAGCTCTCGAGACCGAGGTGACTTCTCTCCTTAGTGATATCTCATATGATCCTCTCGAAACATGGCTACTACCTAAGTCCGGCATGTTGTGCATGATTAGGTACCAAGGGGACCCTTTCGATGATGCACATGAAGATGATCAAGCCACCAAGTCCACGGAAGAAGGCGAGAACAGCTTCCAGGCACCGGACATCCGGCCATGGCCTCGGGCATTCGGCCCCTAGAGATCTACATCACAACCAGGAGTCTGCAGCAAAAGCTACAATGCTCGAACATCCGGCGTCTAGCCCGGAAATCCGGCCCTCCGCCCCAGAAATTCGGCCAACAGCCCGGACATACGGACACGCCGTTCAGGGAGCACAGAAGGCTGCCCCGAGAGCCCGGACATCCGGCCATCACCCCGGACATCCGGCGCCTCCCGAAGCCCCGGACATCCGGCCCCTCCACCCGGACATCCGGCCCCGTCCATCCAGAGAGCAGCAAGGCCAAATCCAACAGCCGGACATCCGGCCCCACAGCCCGGACATCCGGTCCCTCGCGAGTGCCCGGACATCGGGTCCCCTCCTGCCTGCGTGCAGCGCCTCCGGGCCGTGGCCCATGTACCCCTTCGCCCCGTAGACTATATATACTCCCTCTCCACCTATGTTCTAGGGTTAGCATTGGTTTAGCTCATTTGAGATAGAGCATTGCTCATCCGTACTGGATCTACTCCTCGTGAGGGACCGCACCTCTTCGGAGAAGATCCACCCGGATTCAAGACCTCCATCCGGAGAAGACAATCAAGACCTTCTCACGGAGAAGAATGGTTACTCTTGTATCGTCCCTTGTTGACTTTGGATCTCGTGTTACTTTGTGCCTCGATGATCTAGCACTTGTGTAATCATATTCGTGTCGGTTGAGTGTTTCTCTTGTTTTCCCCTATGATTTCCCTCGTGTTCTTCCACGCGTACTTCATGTTCCTCATAGGGATTCTCTCCAAACGTGAAGATCGGCCCCATAGGGTTCTGCCCTACATCATCTTGGTATCATGAGCCACGTCGATCATGTTTTTGGAGCCCCTACCCCGTGTTTTCTGTGTTGATTGTAGATGTATTAATTATATTACTATTCACTATCGTCATCCTATTCCTAGGCTTGATGATATGCTTGATGAATTGAGTGATTCTACAATATTCTCCAAAGTTGATTTGCATAGTGGATACCATCAAATTCGTATGAAATTGGGAGATTAATGGAAAACAGCATATAAAACTAAGTTTGGTTTATATGAGTGGTTAGTCATGCATTTTGGGTTAACTAATGCACCTAATACTTTCATGAGATTTGATGAGGACATCAATACCATTGTTACACCCACAACCCCTACTGCTACATATACTGGACCAATTACTAGAGCTCACGCACGCCAATTAAATAATCAGGTACTTTCATTTCTTGGTAATGATTATAATGTTCATGAGAATATGATGCTTCCTAAACTGGATACATTTGTTTTGCTTACAAATGAAGGGTCTGGCATGGATAAGAGGGAAGAACATTGGAGCGAGACCAATCATGGAGATGATGGCATCCGGAAGGGGAACAAGAACGGAGTTACCAGTGATGATTTCAGGACTTTGAAGCCACCATAATGAGTGCATGAAGCCTTGGATGAAATATACAAGATGCCACCTCATAAATTTCGTCCAGAGGCTATTCTAGGTTCTGCGTCACCTTATTATTGGGCCAGGCCCATGTAATTTTGAAATACATAAGTATAGGTTGTTTTTAGAGTTCGTATGTGTGGGGAAATAAGAGATAGGGTTGGTTTCGGACCCCTTCCCGAAGGGCCACGAAATTCCCCCCCCCCTCTTCCTCCATATATACGACCATTAGGGCGTCGTTTAGACTTTGGGTTTTGTTTAGATTAAAAGTTCACCATAGCTGCAACTTCGCGTACTTCGTTTGTGTTCAACGACCAGACCAAGATGTCATAGAACCCCACCTTCATTAATAAAGCTTTCCTCTTTTATTCGCAATATCCAGATTGCAATCTTAGTTTCTTGCTTGTTCTTCGTTTGCTTGCAGGAAATAGACCTTAGTGGTCAGGTTGATCGTGCTCCGGGATGGTCAATAACCTCTCGGAGTTGGTTTAGCAATTTCTAAGGTGCAACGTCCTTGCACGTTCGTAGTCGGATCGTTAAAGTCGACTTCCACCAAAAACGATAGCCACCATCTCATCGAAAGATGGGACACCTTTGCCTCTAACAAGTGGTATCAGATTTCCAGGTTGCTCGGTGAGATTTTACAGTTTTTCGTAGTTTAGATCGAGTCTGTTCTTCATACCCATAGTCCGTGAAAAAGCCAAAAAAAATAGTGTTAGTTCATCCTATCCGACCAATTTGAGCCTTTACATAATCTTTTCAGAGTTTTTGCATTGTTGAATTTGCGGTTGCATCGTCGTGTCGAGTTGCTGGTCTTAGTGTCTAGTCCTTTAGAGTTTCGAGTTCTGTTCACAAGTTGTCACGCTGCCGCCGTTCCATCGCCTTCACCGCTGCCATATAGCACCATCATCATCACCGCTGCCATATACCACCATCGTCGTTACCGTTGCCATATACCCCCATTGTCATCACCGCTGCGATATACCACCATCGTCATCACCGCTGCCATATACCACATATTCATCGCCATCACGATAATCTGAGTCCACGTCCATCACAGATTCGCCACCAGTCCGTGCTTCACTGCCCATCATATACCATCATCACCAGTCCGAGTTCCACCAGATTGATCTCCGCCACCAGTCCTAGTCCGAGTCCAGTATTTCTTCTTTTATTTTCAAGTTCCAGATCATGCGATACTACGAGTCTTGACTAAGTCAAACTACCCAACTTCCGTGCTACCCGCAATAGAAAAATAGTTCCAGTTTCAAAAAAGAGAGGAAAAAACTGCAAAAAAGTGAAAAAAAAACAGAGTGTGCTCCTCCCTTGATTACGTGTCGCGCCGTGATTTTGTTAGTGTTCTAGGCTCATGTCTGTAGCACAGTCTAGCCTAGGACCAGCACAGTATCGTCGTTGAGCGTTTATTCAACTTTGCATATCTGAATTGATTATTGCTAACCCTTTTTGCTACCATATCATACGCCTTCCCAGCTCCACATATATCTACGTCGTGAGTTTGACTCTCCCTAGCCATCACTCTAACCAAGCTTTGAGAGTTTTGACTACAACAGTTGCCGATCACCACATGCTGCTGGGTAAGAACTGGTAACACTACAAAACAATACACTTCCGTGATGATACGAACTCCGCCTATGTTGTCTCAACATAGCCGGTCCCAAGCCCGGCTAAAGGAGGAGGGTTGTGATAGGCTTGGCGAGCCAACGTAAAAAATCAGCCACTCTTATGGAGATGAAATCCAAAAGATTTTCATTGGGGTGTAACCCTCTCAGCGACGCGCCACATCGGAACCCGGGTGTGGTGGAAAATGGGCAAGGGCCGGGCCATCATCCCCCAAGTGGCACGCCGTATCTTGATACGGATACGGTGGCAAGTGAGCGAGGATCGGGTCGTCGCATCCTTAGTGGCGCGCTACATCGGTGCCCGGATGTAGTGAAAAATGAGCAAGGGTCTTTGCATTTGACTCGACGAGTGCGAAGGGTAAGGAAGCTAGCTGAGCCTAGGAGGATTTGCTTAGGTAGCTGGAACATAGGGTCTTTGACATGGAAGCTTCAGGAGCTAGTTGATGCAGCGGTGAGGAGAGGTGTTGATATCCTTTGCGTCCAAGAAACCAAATGGAGAGGACAGAAGGCGAAGGAGGTGGAGGATACCGGCTTCAAGTTGTGGTACACGGGGACGGCTGCAAACAGAAATGGCGTAGGCAACTTGATTAACAAGAGCCTCAAGTATGGAGTGGTAGACGTCAGGAGACGTGGGGACCGGATTATCCTGGTCAAGCTGGTAGTTGAGGATTTGGTTCTCAGTGTTATCAGGGCGTATGCCCCGCAAGTAGGCCACAATGAGAAAACCAAGAGGGAGTTATGGGAAGGCTTGGAAGACATGGTTAGGAGTGTACCGATTGGTGAGAAGCTCTTCATAGGAGGAGACCTCAATGGCCACGTGGGTACATCTAACATAGGTTTTGAAGGGGCGCATGGGGGCTTTGGCTATGGCATCTTGGTGAGAAGCTCTTCATAGGAGGAGACCTCAATGGCCACGTGGGTACATCTAACATAGGTTTTGAAGGGGCGCATGGGGGCTTTGGCTATGGCATCAGGAATCAAGAAGGAGAAGATGTCTTAAGCTTTGCTCTAGACTACAACATGATTGTAGCTAACACCCTCTTTAGAAAGAGAGAATCACATCTGGTGACTTTTGTAGTGGCCAACACTCTATCCAGATTGATTTCATCCTCTCGAGAAGATAAGATAGGTGTGCGTGCCTAGACTGTAAGGTGATACCTGGAGAGATGTTGTACCCCAGCATAAGCTGGTGGTTGCTGACTTCCGCTTTCGGATTCGTGTCCAGCGGGATAAGCGTGCCAAAGTCGCTAGAACGAAGTGGTGGAAGCTCAAGGGGGAGGTAGCTCAGGTGTTCAAGGAGAGGGTAATTAAGGAGGGCCCTTGGGAGGAAGGAGGGATGTGGACAATGTGTGGATGAAGATGGCGACTTGCATTCGTAAGGTGGCCTCGGAGGAGTTTGGAGTGTCTAGGGGAAGGAGAAGCGAAGATAAGGATACCTGGTGGTGGAATGATGATGTCCAGAAGGCGATTAAAGAGAAGAAAGATTGCTTCATACGCCTATACCTGGATAGGAGTGCAGACAACATAGAGAAGTACAAGATGGCGAAGAAGGCCGCAAAGCGAGCTGTTGGTGAAGCAAGGGGTCGGGCATATGAGGACCTCTACCAACGGTTAGGCGCGAAGGAAGGTGAAAGGGACATCTATAAGATGGCTAAGATCCAGGAGAGGAAGACGAGGGATGTTGGCCAAGTCAAATGCATCAAGGACGGAGCAGGCCAACACTTGGTGAAGGACGAGGAGATTAAGCATAGATGGCGGGAGTACTTCGACAAGCTGTTCAATGGGGAGAATGAGAGTTCTACCATTGAACTGGACGACTCCTTTGATGAGACTAGCATGCATTTTGTGCGGCGCATCCAGGAGTCTGAGGTGAAGGAGGCTTTAAAAAGGATGAAAGGAGGCAAGGCGATGGGCCCTGATTGTATCCCTATTGAGGTGTGGAAAGGTCTTGGGGACATAGCGATAGTATGGCTAACCAAGCTTTTCAACCTCATTTTTCGGGCAAACAAGATGCCAGAAGAATGGAGACGGAGTATATTAGTACCAATCTTCAAGAACAAGGGGGATGTTCAGAGTTGTACTAATTACCGTGGAATTAAGCTGATGAGCCATACAATGAAGCTATGGGAGAGAGTCATTGAGCACGGCTAAAGAAGAATGACAAGCGTGACCAAAAATCAGTTTGGTTTCATGCCTGGGAGGTCGACCATGGAAGCCATTTTCTTGGTACGACAACTTATGGAGAGATATAGGGAGCAAAAGAAGGACTTGCATATGGTGTTCATTGACTTGGAGAAGGCCTATGATAAGATACCGCGGAATGTCTTGTGGTGGGCCTTGGAGAAACACAAAGTTCCAGCAAAGTACATTACCCTCATCAAGGACATGTACGATAATGTTGTGACAAGTGTTCGAACAAGTGATGTCGACACCGATGACTTCCCGATTAAGATAGGACTGCATCAGGGGTCAGCTTTGAGCCCTTATCTTTTTGCATTGGTGATGGATGAGGTCACAAGGGATATACAAGGAGATATCCCGTGGTGTATGCTCTTTGCGGATGATGTGGTGCTAGTTTACGATAGTCGGACGGGGGTAAATAGGAACTTAGAGTTATGGAGACAAACCTTGGAATCGAAAGGGTTTAGGCTTAGTACAACTAAAACCGAGTACATGATATGCGGTTTCAGTACTACTAGGTGTGAGGAGGAGGAGGTTAGCCTTGATGGCCAGGTGGTACCTCGGAAGGACACCTTTTGGTATTTGCGGTCAATGTTGCAGGAGGATGGGGGTATTGATGAAGATGTGAACCATCGAATCAAAGTCGGATGGATGAAGTGGCGCCAAGCTTCTGGCATTCTCTGTGACAAGAGAGTGCCACAAAAGCTAAAAGGCAAGTTCTACAGGACGGCGGTTCGACCCGCAATGTTGTATGGCGCGGAGTGTTGGCCGACTAAAAGGCGACATGTTCAACAGTTAGGTGTGGCGGAGATGCGTATGTTGAGATGGATGTGTGGCCACACGAGGAAGGATCGAGTCCGGAATGATGATACGAGATAGAGTTGGGGTAGCACCAATTGAGGAGAAGCTTGTCCAACATCGTCTGAGATGGTTTGGGCATATTCAGCGCAGGCCACCAGAAGCTCCAGTGCATAGTGGATGGCTAAAGCGTGCGGAGAATGTCAAGAGAGGGCGGGGTCGACCGAATTTGACATGGGAGGAGTCTGTTAAGAGAGACCTGAAGGATTGGAGTATCGCCAAAGAGCTAGCTATGGACAGGGGTGCATGGAAGCTTGCTATCCATGTGTCAGAGCCATGAGTTGGTTGCGAGATCTTATGGGTTTCACCTCTAGCCTACCCCAACTTGTTTGGGACTAAACGCTTTGTTGTTGTTGTTGTTGTTGTTGTTCCATGATGATACGTGTTTGTCACAGTAGGTCGCGTTTTTTGTCATGCATGTACATCCATGACGATTTTATGACAGAATCAAGATAGTCATACCTGTGCTGTCGTAGAAGTGTTCCATGACATTACCAAAATTATCATCACGGAAGTGTCCACTTCCATGACGATAAATCGCGCGTCACAGAAGTGTTTTCGTCAAGGGTGACCGACACGTGGCATCCACCGTAACGGAACGCCGTTAAGCTATCGAGTCGGGTTTTGGATCCGATAACCCGTTAACAGCCCCGACCAATGGGGATTTTCCACGTGTAAAATCATCATTGGATGGAGGAAACACGTGTCGGCTCATCGTTGGGACAGATGTCATCCACTCATTGGACAGAAGGCACCTATGATACATCGACACGTGGCACAGCCCAACAGTGGCCCATTCCTATGAAAAGGCCGACCTGTTTGACTTGGTCAAAAGCTGGCGGGCCGACCCATGGAAAGCATGTTAATGGCCTGTTCGCATATAGCCCATTTACAGCCCGCTAACCCAAGGCCCGTTACGCCCTATCCGAATTAGGCCCAGTAGCGTCATCTGGGCCATCCAATATGATTTCAACCCGTTTTCACTTCTGGCCCATGTATAGCCCATGACGTCTTTCGGCCCATATGAGGCCCTTTGTAACTCTTGGCCCATTAGCGGCCCGTGCTAAAATTGGCCCGTAATGAACAGTGTATCACTTTACACCCATTAATGGCTCGTGGTAAAACTGGCCCGTAATGAACAGTGCATCACTTTGTACCCATTAACGGCCCGTTATTCCGTTGGGCCGTTTCCGGCCCAAGTTAACTTTTGTCCTTCTGAGGGCCCATTTATTCTTGGGCTCATTTGCAGCATTCGGTTACTTACGGCATGTTACTGTCATTTTCTGCTTGTGGGCCAAATTCAGTCTGTCGTTACAGTCGGCCCGTTTGTGGACCGTTAATCTGTTGGGCCATTTTCATAGCATCACCAAATACGGCCTATTAACGGCCCGTTATGGTCAGCCCATAAAATGTACGATTTCCATTAAAGGCCCGTCTATGGCCCATTAAAGCCCGTACAAGACCCATAAATGAGTCTGCCCTTACAAGGCCCATGGATCCTACGAGACGTAGAAGGCCCATGGATCCTACGAGACGTAGAAGGCCCATGGATCCTACGACCCGTACATGGCCCATGGATCCGACGGCCGGTACATGGCCCATGGATCCGACGGCCTGTGAAGGGCCATGGTCGGGTGAGTTGGCCCCCGTTTGAACGATATAGCATATTCAAAAAATTATCCTACTCAATACTATCACCTCTAAAAAGCATACACTATACAACAAAGAGATCAAGGCATAGAAAGGTAGAATAATCCTACACTATACAATAAAGAAATTACAGCCAATTATACCCATCGGGCATTATGGTTCGGCACAGGTGATAATAAAGCATACACAAACAGCAAATTACATACACTGGGCAAATATAGCTCATACATCATGGACGCGCATCAACTTAACTCCATTTGAACTATAATCTCTTCAGAAAATAGGATTGGCCGGATTCAGATAGCACAAATTTTAGTCTGCAAAATCTCCAATTCCTTCATGTGTACCTCAGTGTCTTGTTTCATTTTTTTGACTCATGCGTCTAATACATACATGTCCAGTCTCAACTTGTTGATTACTAGTATAACACCCGTGCGTTGGCATGGGCTAACAAAATATGTGTACAAAGAAAAATGTCATATGACATGAGAGTCATAGACTAATCACATGGGATGATATCTCATGGTCCTAAAGTGGTACATAAACGCATCTCCTCATCATTGTCCCCCCCCCCCCCCCCCCGCCCCCGTCTTCTCGGCGACCACGTGGTACTCTACTTCCTTCCACTATCCTTTCTCCTCCGTGTTTACTTCCTCAGACTCCACCTTGCACGATAGTACTAAGTGTCTTGTCGAAATCCGGTTGGCCATCTCTCATAAATATAATAAAAGAGCTACCAGATGTCTAGCGAGAGATGAAACTTTACGGCGATATCTCATACCGTGCATTCAATTTTCAAGATAAACTATTTCTAACTTCTATAAAGATTGTCACACAGGTACATTCCACACACTAAAATGCGATGGTACTTCAATAATACAATATTCAAATCTAGCTCTAGTCTTCAACCCGTGCAGCTACACGGGCTTTCTCTAAAAATAAATTTGTATTGAAACATATTCTCTAGGTAGTAGCTTAAGAAATTAGAAATATATGTTGTGCAAAAATGTTAGAAATACTGGATATCATATCAATAGGACACATTTTCTTTCATGAATTGGATTATCAATAAGAGAGCAAATTGACATCCATATTATGCCAGCTTGCTGGTCTATTTCTATATACAATAACGGGAACAACAAAGAAGCATATTTGAAAATCAAATATGTGACTCCTCGAATAGTATGAACCATGAGATTGATCCAGCCCTGCACGGATTTGGCTTCATCCTCAATGTCTTGACGGCAGATCTGAAGCTGTGTTTGGACCGTCCAGATCTAGTATACGGGGTTTTCCTTGTGTGCGGGTCACGGCCATGGCTAGGGACTCTGTGCAGGAGGTGGGTTGAAGATGGAGTTGCAACGGCGCGACAGCTGGGTTGGCCTGTTGCGTGCTCGTGGCATGCTACTGGTGGTAGCAGGCGAGGAGTGACTCACGTATCCGAGGCGGCGGCTTCATCCATGGTGGGCAGGCATTGCCTTGTGGCGGGTGGCAGGCGCGGATGCTGGATGTCCTTCCCGGTTGCGCGGGCGGCATGGATTGGGTTTGGGCTTTGGTGATGACCCTTCTCCGCTATCGCTCATGTATATATGTCAGCCTAATGTGGTTTTTCATGGGTGATGGGGTTGTAAATCCTGCGGTGAACTTGGCATGGGTGGTTCGCCATGCTTGGTTTCTCCCCCTTCATGATTGTGTCGTCTCCTCTACAATAAATAATGTAACAAAGCGATGTGCAGTTTAATGAACGGATTAAGTAGCTAACCGAGTGATAAAATGTGCCAAATTGTCACATAAGTAAATGTTGCATAAGGTGTGTTGTACAGAACTATAGATACACCATTAACTAAAAAGATATACAATGGGATTACACCTACTTAGTAATTCAACAAGAAGGCGTGTTTGTGTAATACAGCAAGAAGGCGTGTTGATGTATTATAGTGTTAACGCCTACTTAGTTCATGAAATTAGCCACTACATTATAAATTGGATACTTCATTAGCGGCATAACACAATGGAAAGTATGTTTCATCGTAATAAGATGTAAAATGAACACCAAAGAATCTAAGCTTCTGACATATTGAGCGATAAAAGTCATGCTATGATTACAAATTGTACTTTCAAATTAGGCATGCAGATCGCATATTGTATGATCTAGCTATCACCTTAGCTATACAAAAATGTTATACGTTGGAATCAACATGTAAAGAAAAGACAAAAAAGAGAAATAAAATGGAAAAAGAAGGGCACGACAAGGGCCCTTAGACATAATATTTTTGTGCCTGCGTGTTCTGTGTTGATTTGATGTGATTGATCTATGAGCAAAATTCCAACAATCTATGGGTACTAAGGTACAGCGTAATTATTTAACGCTAAGATTGCAAGAAGAAGGACAATACCTTGTCCATATTTCTCTCTAATATATGCAACCATCAGATTATAGACCACATAATGTTCTGAAGTAGCATCATCAGATCTCTTATCCAAACGGTATGGGGCTGGAATTTTGGCTTCCGGGTGAACAGTAACATGAAAAACAATATTAAGTGTTGTCAAAAAATTCTGAATTTTTTTGTAGATGATTGTATTAGTGTCGCAAACATACATGACAATTTTCATGCGACGGCGGTGTTTCATCGGCAAAACAAACAATTTTTTTTGTACAAGCCAAAATATTTTATCTTTTAGCCTCAAAATTTGAAGGTAGCATTTGGATGTGACTAAGTACACCAAATAAATTTGTATTGGTTTTTTTATTTAAAAAAAATTGGCCCCGGGAGCCAGCCAAAAATCTAAACCACTACATCTCTCCTTTGTTGAAGACATCTCACCATGCAAACCTGAAGTATATTCTATTAAAACTGAAAAGAAATAAATACTACAATTATCCAAAAATAGTAATATTAGAGATGAAGAGTAGAATAACTCATATAATATAAAATGATTTGCTAGCTACTATGAGAATGATGAGTTGTTTGCAGCACTGCATCTTCTCCTGAACATTGCTATCTCTTTAATTCAGTAATGTATGTAAGTCAAAAGTGTAAGACATAAAACCTACAGAGTTCTGGTTGACAAGCATCACACAATATACCTTCAGAGTTCTGATTGACAAGCATCGTCAGGTGCCCAACCTTCAGTCAAGATGACAAAAAAGGGCAACCTGGTGCATGTAGCTCCCGCTTGCGCAGGGTCCAGGGAAGGGTCCGACCACTTTGGGTCTATAGTACGCAGCCTTTCCCTACATTTCTATAAGAGGCTGTTTCCAGGACTTGAACCCATGACCTCATGGTCACAAGGCAGCAGCTTTACCACTGCGCCAAGGCCCAACCTTCAGTCAAGATGACAATATGGCATTATCTTCTCTCAACTACAGTCCTTCCTATTCTTGTTCCTCCTAGCCTACTCGTGCACCACATCACCTAGTCATGCGGTTGACCCTACCTGTCCACCTGTAAAGTGGGTTGTGGTCAAAACCTGCCAGACGCCGCCATCACACACGCTGGTCCGGTGTTCCCATGCCAACAATGCCCTAACATGACAATTTTTAGCACGATCTTCAGGTAGCATCACCGGCCAGGATATCGTGGCTACGTTCCTGGCCAGGGGCGGCGCTAGGGGCATTCTTGGGTCTTCATGTGAATACCCATGATTTTTACAAAACAATGTTGATTTTGGCAAAAGAGTGACAATTTTCGAAAAACAGCAATGATTTTGGCAAAATGAATACACATGAATACCCGGTTGCAAATTCTTGGAGCCGCCACTGTTCCTGGCAACAAAGGAGGCTAAGATTGAAGAGCATTTCACTGATGTGGTTATAAGAAACAAAAACGAAAGAAACAATGGTCCTGCAAATGAACAAAAGCACGAATATCTCACTCCTCTCTTTGGCAGTGCAGAAAGATCTTAGCATCCTACAGTAAGCTACTCTCTTCCTCTCTGTGAGCATATACTGTAAGTTAGAAACTTTGGAGATATTCATTCAACTAAAGAAGCTATAAAATAAGATAATCACGAGCATATTTGAGGTGATACATAGTTTGTGCAACGCACACACAATAAATAATCATGAAATCAACACAGTCTAGAAAATATGACTGAATGATTATGCCAATAAGACAATAACAAATGCAGAAGAATTCTGACCAACAAATAATTAAGAAAACTGATCACCAGTTAATAAAGATAAGGCCAGGAGATAAACAATGATAAAAGATTAATAGTTACTTCTGGAAATATAGAAATAGCATTGTAATCAGTGTGTTGAAGAAATATAAACAAAATGCATGTTTACGTGTCAGTGGCTATCCAATGAGCTATCTTATGTGTGCGTCTGTTGCTAGTCAATCCACTTTTTCAAATCTACCCTGCTACCCAGGTTTGATAGCTCCTGAGGCAAGCCAGCTTTGCTGCGAGTGCATTTTGCCATCAGCCACAGACATCAGCCAGCTGGAATACTGATTTCAGTAATATACTGGTTTCAGATCTCTTCATAACTTATAGGCATTTCAGGTATCATGAACATGTTTTAGAATGTCATGTGTAGAAAGTAAAAACTATTAAAAAAGAGGATTAATTATCTATCGATAGTCCTTTTTACTGTTATATGACTAAGGATTTTTTTTTTCAATCCACACGGGAAAATATATTGCTCCAGCGATTCTCAAAGTATATTGTCTACCATGGTTTTAATCAACCTGCTGTCAAACCGATTGCATATATTGTTTGCCATGGTTTTATTCTCCACTTGATCAAAAAATCATTCATTCTCCATTAAAATCGAAATGTGAACCTAATCAATCTCACAAGACAACTCAGTACGCTGAATAAATCAAGATTAACACAAGCACTAATACAGAGCCGGACAGTCTACCCAAAATTAATGACAACGATGGGAAATGACTGAGATTGACGCACCTGTGATGGTGTCCTCGATGGAACAAAGAATCCTGAAGTCTGGGATGTTGGCCTTCCACGCATCCTCATACATCTGCTACGCCTCATGCTGACGCCGCCGCCTTGCCATGGATTGGCCGACGAGCGTGGTGGTGCCGAGCATGACCCGCCACAGCGTGCTGTTGATGACGAAGTCGTCGCGCCGATGAGCACCATGTAGTTGCGCCACGACCTACAGCCAAGTCTTCCCGATACTGCGCCACAACGCCGTGGTGAAGAAACGAGGGGAGGAGGTGGGAGGGTAAGGGAGGAGGGGGGAGCGAACGGCGCTGGCGGCGGCAGGGGGCGCAGAAACACATGTAGGTGCAGACGGCGGCGTCCAGCCATGCGAGGCGTGGGGCGGCGGGCGGAGGCGTCGAGGTGCAGAAGTGAGGGCCGCGGGGGAGATTTTCGTTCCTGAGATGCAAGGTGGGGGATCGTCCGCATCCACTTTTTCCTTTTTAACGAGGGATGGAGATATGCGGGGGGCGAAAGAAAGGAAACCAAATATTTGATCGATACGAAGCGATACGAAGCGAAACGACAATGTACGATTAGGAAAGGTAACATAGATGCGTCAGAAAAGTTAGGATTTTGAATTGATTTTCATAAAAATAAGATTTTATTATTTGGTGACGTGATATCTACCTGCCTGTTTGTGACGTGTCTAGTTAGAAAAGTTTACAAATGATAAGAAAATTATTATTTGGAGGATGAAAAAATCAACATGAGGATATGACGATGAAAGGTGAGATGAAAAAAAACCAGACGAAAGTAGTGGGACTATTCAACCAACTCGTCCATTAGGAGCAGAGATACGTTGACAATCATGTACACATTGTCTTGTCACCTCTAGTTGATGCTCGAGAACATCAGCACATTTCAATTCCAATCCATAATCATTCGGTAACAGCCATGCCGCACTGCTCGTGGATCTTTGTGTTGATGTTACTTCATCCTGAAATATTTCTGTAAGTACACGTGACTAGGGCAATAATATAGTTACAACAGTGAAGCGAACAAGACACTATTTTGTACTACATGGCAAAACAGGACTAACAATAATGTTACATGTCACTTTTAAAAAAAATGTTACACGTCATGAAGCATAAGCAGGTGATATTTTAAAAATTATAAAAAAGATAGTCTGTGCAGCCTGCATACAGGAATCCCTCTTAGCTCACCAGAGGAGCATGATGTTGGGCCCAATCGAAAACACAGACAAGTTACAAATTTCGACAGCATGTTGCGTATAAGTAAGCAAGCAGTTGGCCATTATGTACCTCTATTAAAGTCTTAGGGAGTATAATGAACAGCAGAGGGTTTTATACAAACATACTACAGCAGGCAAAACTATGCAATCATTAGCGTAGTATAAACTAGATTGTGAGCCTCATGCAATAATAGTTGGTTAATAGACTTCAAAGCTTCAGGCACACTTCGGCAGAGTAATTAAATGGTAAGACTTTTAATTATGTCAACTAATAGTGATACAAGTACCGAACTAAAGGCATGATTATTTAGGCACCTCATTAACTGAGGACAAATAAAGCAATTGAAAAGAGAAAATTAACTATGCCTGAAACAAACAAGGAATTGAACTGTTGAGTTGCATACAGTGACTTACCTTAGTAGGTTGAAGAGGCTCAGCGCAACTCCTACTTCTCTTGCAAGGCTCCTTCCTAACATCTTGTACTTGGAAATCCTCAATCTTATCTTCATTGCACCCCCTCTGCGAAGTGACACAAACTAGTTACTCGTCTCCTTGGAAGATAAATATGCATACTTTCCAGTCTGTGAACACAAAAGGATGAGATTATAACAAAACAACATCACATAATGAAACATGTCGCATCTCTTGCACTTGCACACAATGAACTATGTCTGCACTATGTAAAAACTAGGCATACCTTCGAACTGGATCTCTAGGTACTTTTGGAGAGCCTACTGTAATGTACAGTCAAACCTTTATGTCACATATGAGTTAGACAAGGCCCCACTACAGCAGCCCTTAGTGTTTAAATCGTTGACAAGCTCTGTTAGAGTGTTAGGTCAAGAACAGCAAGTAATCAAAGCAAACAGTCCTAATATGGTTGGCTGATGCAAACAAGCAATTGAATAGATGTGTGAGCAAATCTTACATATCAAGAAAATAAGAAAGGAAGGAGGCTTAAAGACCATCACTTGACTGACCAGATTTAAGGGGCATTTAAACATCATGTGCAACGTATGAACTAACATAAACATTCCATATTCCAGATTCTACAATGGAATGCACACGTATTAGGTTATGCCATGTATAATGATGCCAAAATGTACAGATAGCAAGCAGGAGTGGTTCATCATTGCATGCACAATTGAATTGCAGGTTAAGGGCCAGTTCGATACCGCCTTTTCAGGGCATATTGTCAAAATAAGCCATAAAAGACGTAAAGAAGTCATTTTTGAGTTATGGGCTTGGGCTTAACTAATTTTACTTTAGAGGGGGTGTTTCAGGTAGAACATCACGAAAAATTGAAGGGAAGGGGAATAGTGAAATGACTCTGTTGTCTGCCTATACTACACTCAAAATGCAACTGCTGACGCCCGTGTCACACCTGACCCTCAAGTAAAAAACAAACATGCAAGCATTCATTGCCCTGCCCGCTTGCATCTCCTCTCCCCTTTCCCTCTACCTCGATCCCCTGCCTACAGCACTAGGGTTCCTCCAGCGAGCCGTCGCCACTGGTCCCATTTGGCCTGGTCCTCGATGATGCTATGTCCAGCTAGGCTACATGGCCGGTGGGTAGGGGCAAATCTCCCTAGCTGCTCCTTCCTCTGGCGCCTCCCCTCATTCTCATGGTCTCCAGCAGCTGCTCCACTATGGTTCGTCCAATGCACTACTCCAGCGGGCGCTGCACAACTATGGCTGATGCCACACTGCGGCAGAAGGCACCTTATTCCCCCTCCCCTCCTCCCAGGCTATGGCCTTAAGGTGGTGTTGAAGGATGAGCTCATCTAACAAGGTGAGGATTTCCTCTAATTTTTTGCCAAATTTTCATTCGGATCCACTATACGATGAATTGCTATGAGCTGCTTCTACTGCTGCTATATGATGCATTGCTATGAGCTGCTCCTACTGCTGCTATATGATGAATTGCTATGAGCTGCTGCTGCTACTGTATGATGAGTTCTATGAGCTGCTGCTGCTGCTGCTGCTGCTATATGATGAATTGCTATGAGCTGCTCCTGCTGCTGCTATATGATGAATTGCTATGAGCTGCTCTTGCTGCTGCTATATGATGAATTGCTATGAGCTGCTGCTGGTATATGATGAATTGCAGATTGCTGCTGTTGTATGATGAGTTGCTATGAGCTGCTGCTGCTATATGATGCTTTCAGGTGCTGCTGCTATATGATAATAACTAGCCACTTGGACCATCGAATTTCAATAAAAAACTATTCTTCATTTAAATGTGGGTCATGCGTTCTTCGTTTAAATTAGGCAATGGGATCTCTATGGAAAACATTGACCAACGTAGATTGTGCCAAGTAGATGGTATCTTTGTATTTGCATTTTGTGCAAATAGTGATGGTCTGTTTTCCTATCATATTAATTACCGCACTGGGTTCAATTTGTGATGTTTGCAAGTCAAATTAATTTTTATATGGGCAGCAAAATGAAAAAAATATAATGCAATCTAGACTTTCCACTGATCATACCAAAGATAAGCTGAAAACGCAATGAAAAGAACTAGTTGGCTTATTACATGGAGCTTATATTCACAGGTGCTTATTTTCTTAGGATAACTCATAATAACTGTCCCTTAGAAACTTGGCTAATAGAACTGGCATACAAATAACATGTCACGATGATTGCAATGCAGAAGTGACGTACCATAGCACACTGTATAGTCTCACCGCTGCCTCTCCTTTTTTGTGATGTTCCATGAAATTGCCACATACATCTTGTACTTTTTCATTGTGTAATCCTATCTGCAAGTTGACACGGCTAATTTCAGACATCTCTACATGATACTACATTGCATATCCCTTGCGCATATTTAAACCAACAATTAATGATTGTGTGCGTACCATAAACTAGCCATGACTCCGTATGCTGGACTAGCAGGCACTCTAAGGGAGCCTAATGTAGTGCACTGGAATTCCTACATGCCACCTATGATTTTGTGTAATGTACTGCCCCTGTTCCTAAATATATGTCTTTGTAGAGATTCCACTATGGACCACATACAGATGTATATAGATGCATTTTCGAGTGTAGATTCACTCATTTTGCTCCGTATGTAGCCTATAGTGGAATCTCTAGAAAGACCTATATTTAGGAACGGAGGTACGAGGTAGTATCATGTATGGCATCTACATATCTAATTTAGCAGCCAGTAGTAGAAATCATTGTCTACACAAAGGGATTACTGGTCGAAAATCCTAGCAAAGCACGCTGGCAGGCACAGAACAATACAAGAGAGAGAGAGAGACGCGCTTACAAGATCATAGCAATGCCTCAGTCCAGGATCTTGGTTGGACAAGCTGTTAGATCCAGAAAAAACATCGTCCTTGTAGTTTTTGCTAGTTGCATAACAGGTAACAGCGACCGGTTAGTATACTTGAAGTACATCGGGCAGGTGATGCTGGATGGGTTTAAAGGTGACAAGTACCTAGGCCGTGGCGGGTGCTTGGCATCTCTCCAGACAGTGGGAATCAGGTTAGAAACGTCAAGGGTGATGACGTTGCGCTGGCTGTCGGGGTCCGGTAAGGAGATCTAGAACCGTTGAGTAGGGTGTTTGTGGAGCGGCTCCGGTAGGGTGGACTACGGTGTGGGCGAAGCGGATCTGTGGCCGTGGACGAGGGCGTGGGTGAAGCTGCTCCGGTGGTTGGGTTAAGGATGGTGTCGACGACGCAGATCTGTGGCCGTGGACAGAGCGTCAGAAGCTGATCCGGTGGTTGGGTTAAGGATGGTGTCGATGATGCGGATCTGCGACCGTGGACGGGGCGTCAGAAGCTACTCCGATAGGTTGGATAAGGGTGCGAGTAAGCGGATCTGAGGCCGTGGACTTGTGAGTTGGCAAAGCGACCCCGGTAGGGTTGAGAATGGTATAGGCGAAGCTACTCCGGTAGGGTTGACGATGGTGTCGGCGAAGCGGCTCCGGTAGGGTTGAGGAAGGTGTCGCCGAAGCGGCTCCAGTAGGGTTGAGGAAGGTGTCGGCGAAGAGGATCAGAAGCCGTCGACGGGGGCGTCGGTGGGGCGGCTCCGAGGGGTGTGGACGAAGCGTCTCCGGTGGGGAGTACGAATGAGCCGCTGCAGATGCGCGGCGGTTGACGAGAGTACCAGCGAAGCAGATCCGGCATCGTGGACAAGGCCGGCACTAAATGAGCTGTGGTACAGTGGTGGATGAGCAATCTACTTGTTTCTAGGGGAGGTGGGAGGGGTAGATGCGGCCGCAAAAGCAGATCCGGCGAGGTGGGCGCCGCTGGCAGTGAATGGGCTATGGTACACCGGTGGATGAGCAGTCTAGGGTTTCGAGAGGGGAGGGGAGAAAGGGCGATGAAGTACAGACGGCGTGATGTAAGATGCTCTGGTGCTGTGGAGTTAGTCGTTTTTGCGGGAGAGGGAGAGGAAATGGGGGTGCCGTGTAGTGGGGGGAACCGGAAGTTACCAAAGCAGCCCCGACCTATCATGTAGATGAGGGCAGTATTGTAACTGTTGGTCTCCGGGCACCAAGGACAAAAGGGGGATTTCGCATGCTAAAGACTAAGGTGGCGGAAATTTTAGAAGGAGGCGGGAGATTTTGCCACCCGCAGGATCGTTCGTATCCAGTTTCAACTAATTTTGGACCATGCTAGCAGGAAGGTCATGCTAGACTGTGTACACGGGGCACGCGTCAGCAGTTAATAACAGCTGTGAAGTCCACCCGAGAAAAAAAGACAATAACTCGGGATGATGCGCCGATAACTTGGATGTTCACACGGGCGCGACCAATCGTACGGGTGTAGTGGCGCGTTCACAAGAAAAGGGATCAAACGCTCAGCCTATGTATTTGTCGTGTAAATAGATAATTTAGTGCCATTGGTTATTTACTTTAAACATAATGCATTGACGTGTTAGTGTAGAGGCGCACAAAAAGAAATGGATATTGTAGTCTGCTACTTAAAAGTGTTACCTCATATGGTTACATAGCCTCCATTTCATAAATTGCGTCCCTGTTGAATCCATATATGAATATTACATATATTACTTCAAAATAGAAACTTAAATCATCCAAGACTAATGAATTTGAATGCAAGAGTAACAATGGTGCATGTACATGATAGCTACATTGGTTGTTCGAAGAAAATCACTATAATTTTGGCATGCACAACTGAAAAGGTTTATTTAAATAGAAAAAATGTGATATGTGAGTGTCCAATCTTTATAGCGTTGAATCGATATTGTATCTTTGACCACGATACGAAGTAGATATTGACTTATGTTCAAGCGATACACGTCCACGATCGCTAGATAGTGATACGTGAATGAATTGTGCAATCTCTCTCACACGCATACATATCTCATTTCCCTGTGGACATTGGAATCACACACGCGCACTTCGTGTATTTCCTCTCCCTCCGTCAGGGTTAAATTCGTCTTTCTACCCCGTCCTACAAATCTCTCACACAGAAACACACACGCTCTCTATGTCTAACACGCCCACCCCTTTAATTCCGCCCACCCACAACCACTAATGTCTCATAGTATAATAATGTCTCTCACACATATGCTATCTACCTATCCCTTAATATAGCTAGATATGTGTCACACAAACTCCTTCTCCCTACTAACAAGATGCCCATGCGTTGCACGGAACATCAAGATGCATTTGTATGAGAAATTTATCTTGTGGGAGAAACGGATGAACGAGGGAATGCCTTATTTGCAAATGCGGAGAGGGGTGTGGGTATCTTTTTGTAAAATTGCCATAGTTTCCTTCCTGTCCGTCGAATATAAATCGGATGGCCTATATTGCAGGATGGCAAGAACACCATCGTCACCAACTCTGTTTTTTTTATAAGAGTAGAGATATGTGAGTGTCACTGCCCCCCCCCCCCACACCCACAACCACACTTCCCAACACCGAAGGAGTAGGGTGACACCTCGATCTTGATACTAATCTATCGACCGGCTTCTCTCTCAAACATACACACACACACTACCCGACACCGAAGGAGTAGGGTGGCACATCGATCTTGATAATAATCTATCTACTCCTCTTTCAAACACACACACACACACACACACACTCGCTAGTTGTGCCTCTGTGCCTACCGCGCACACTCTCGATACGTCTTTCTCTCCCTCCCCCCCCCAACAATGACAGCAGAAGGGTGAAAACTCTATCTGATTATAATCTGTCAATTGGTTTCTCTCTCAAACATTGTGTCTCGGTGCCTCTCTCGGTAGCCCCCTCGATATGTCGACTTCTCGTGCGCGCACAGCTGTAGTGACGATGACGCTGAACCCAGTGTGCCTTGTTTTTACCGGCCTCATGTGATAGTTTTCACCCTATTTTCTATTAATTAATAAGGCAACCTTTTCTTTGTTACTACTAGTGAATCTGAAATCATTCGGGGCAGACATAAAATATATCACTTCAACCCAATTATCACAACAACTATTTTAAAAGAAATTAGTTAGTTGCCCGTGCGTTGCACATAACATCAAGATGCATTTGTATGAGTAGTTTATCTTGTGAGAGAAAAGGCTGAACGGGGGAAGACCTTATTTGCGAACGTGGAGAGACATGTGGGTATATTTTTGCAAAATTGCCATAGTTTCTTTCCTATCCGTTAGATATAAATCCGACGGACTATACTGCAGGATAGCACGCACACCATCATCACCAACTATGTTTTCTACTCCCTCCGTCCGAAAATACTTGTCATCAAAATGGATAAAAAGGGATGTATCTAAAACTAAAATACGTCTAGATACATTTCCTTTTATCCATTTTGATGACAAGTATTTCCGGACGGAGGGAGTATTTATCTTTTTAGAGATTTCAACAAGTGACTATGACCGGACCTTACCAACATACTCAAAAAAGTAGTCCATAATTTTGACATTACTCTCTTTTCTTGGTGGTGCAGTGCCATCTGGATACCTCATAATTAAATCAAGGACAAATCTGACCCCTTCCTGAAAAGACATACGGAGCAAAATGAGTGAATCTATACTCTAAAATATGTCTACATACACATCCGTATGTGGTAGTCCATTTGAAATCTGAAAAAGACAAATATTTAGGAACGAATGGAGTATATATAAGAGTACACATGGAGATATATCTCCAGCATGGTCTACAACAAAAATGTGCTAGGCTGGTTAGCGCCCGATGCTCGCAACGCGATGACATGAGTTCGAATTCTGTCTTTTAACTTTAGATTTTTATATTATATATTACTCTACTTATTTAATATATACTTCTTTCGCCACTGTACTGACAGTGGAACCCACAGAGTACTTAGAATACAAGATTAAGGATGGACTTGTTTCTTTTTAACTTTCTGTACGAAGCTGTAGCCACCCTGCAAGTCACGTGTACACTATACATGCAATTAGCTTTTTATAGAGGGACAATCATACAGGCAATTAACTCAAATGGATTGGATGTCACTCTATTATTTCCAGCATAAAGAGCATCTCCAATGGCAGCTGGCAAATTTCCTCCCGCTTCCTTCCACGGAGGACGACATCAAACGCCAGCGGCATACATTTTTACAACTCTAACCAACCAGATGAAATTCATGCAAACACGGACTGATTTCATATAAGAATGAAGGATTTCGTATAAAAAAGCCGGTTCTTCATATAAACATGATGGATTTCATTACATTTACATGAACTAAGAGGTGCCAATCCGGCTCTCTTGTATAATTAATACTCCCTCCGTCCGGAAATACTTGTCCTAGAAATGGATGTATCTAGACTTATTTTAGTTCTAAATGGCCGCCCGCGGATCCCTTTGTCTTCCTCATGTCCGTCAGACACTTGCGGGGTCGACGAAGGTCCTCGGAAGAGACGAAGTAGCAAAGAAACCACCTGAATCCGCGGTCGTCACCTCGGCGGTGGCCTTCATGGGTCCCAAGTGGCGGTGGCCTCCCATGTTCTACTTGTCCTCGATGATGGCGGCGGACACGGAGAAGCTGGCCACCGACTCGTTGCTCTCCACGCACCCGGCTTCCGTCTATGCATGCATGGCGCTGCCACAGGCACGGGAGGCGCGCCCACAGACACGAGAGGCGCGGCCACCACAGACACTGGTGGCGTGGTACAATGCGGCAGCGACGGCTCCCGTACCGGCGTGCTCGCCGCCGTGCCGGCGTGGAGCAACTCGCCACTCCTCATCGAGCTGAACTGGAGCGGCGAGTTGCTGAACCAAGCGCCTGCTTGGGGCGGCAACTGGCTCCGTCGGGCCAAGCGAGGTTGGTGAAGCACCGAGCGGCCTCGCTCGTATCCGGAGGGCTCGGCGGGCCACCCAGCCGGGTAATATGTCGGAGAATGGCTCATTGGAAGCCATCGGAAGAGTGGAGAAAATGGTGAAGGAGGAGATGGGGGAGCGGTGGAGGGGTGCGATTCTTGCCCGCTGTCGGTCTGGCCTCATGTAAATAGAGGGCGGACGGTAGGAGCTTGGCCGGCGTCTGGCCTCGTTTAAACTGAGGGTGGACGGGAGGAGCTCGGCCGGTGTTGCGTTTAATTCCGGCCCGCTCATGAACGGACGTGTGGCCGGAGTAGGATTTTCGGTTTGCATGCGGGTTTAACGGAGGGGTTTAATGGAGGCGCCGGGCGTGCAGCGGGCGGCGCAGTACTATTCGATTTGACAGCAGTAATGAGCCGTCAAATCACAAAGGCCCTCGTCTCTCGTGATACCGACCGAGCTAGACTGCCCCGCCCTCTAGCCTTTAAAAAAATATATATACTCCACTTTTGTACAGTAGTAGTATCGATGGATTGCGCCATGGAGCAGAACTTGAAATTTAAAAAAACGGTGGTACATATAGAGAGTACTCGTCGCCAAATTATGCATATGGTACTATTAAAAAGGCTTGTCACAATAATGGTGTCCAGCACAAGTGCACAACCCACCCCTCAAATAAAACTAAGCACCCTGGAATTCTTTGACAAAACTAAGCACCTTGAAATTCTTTGACAACTAAACTACTGGCTATATGATGTTGGCCATATATATTGTACGTATATAATGTGAAGAAACGAGTGGTAGTACTATACCAACTAAAAGATGAAATGTAAGAAATACTAGTATGTACGTACTGAAGAGTTAAAGTAACAAGAAGAAACATAACATAGTTCTTCTGGGGGCTCAGCACAACACACCTCAAATTAAATTAAGCACACCTGAAATTAAACTTTGCAACTATTCCGGTAGACACTGCATTAGAACCACCATGAGCAACGACACTGCCATCTTACTCGGAGTCCGCGCCCACATCCTCGACTTCGTCCTTGTTCCTCTTCCTCTTGGCCGATACTTCTTTGCTTGAACCACCAACTTGGTTGTTGCTCTTCATCCAACCCTTGTAGATATTGAAACAAAGGTAGCCATCCATTGCAGCATAGTGGATGTGGTCTATATCTAGTACATTTCGCTGCCATGCATAATGATGAAACGTGTATGAAGGTTTCTCCAGTTTATCATACGAAGGATGAACCATGGCTCCTGCCAGGGTCAGCATTGAAGGCTGACGAGAGGACACCAACTGATTCTTCTGGAGGTCGAAGGTGTTGCCTACAACGAGGCCTATCCGACCCAGGACTTGTTTGTCGTTATCAAAGTCTACAGTAACGAATTTGACTAGGTTGCTCTCGAGGAAGTCCTTAAAATCCAGGCACTCAACGTCGGCATGGCATATGTGGTAGACCAAGCATAAGTCATGCATGCAAACCTGGATCATGGCGGTCTTCTTCCTCTCTTCGTCCTTTAGATCCTTCTCTCGTCACATGACTGTGGTGTACTCAACATCTAGCCCAGCGACCCACTCATCATCTGAGTCTTCAAACATGCGTATGAAGCGAGAAAGGCATCCTTTCACCGTCGCGGAAGAACGGGTGTAGATGACGTCGAACTCATCACCGGTGATGGTTCTAACCTTGTACTCACCGCCGATCGTGGAGATTTGGGACGCCATGGATTTGGGAGGACGGTTAGGATTAGTGGAACTGCCGTAATGTGAATGGACGAGACGACTAGGAGCGAACCGTCGTAGTATTGAAGGACTTGCGGAGACGAGTAGGAGCGAACAGCCAGCGTGCGAACGGCAGGGTAGTGGCTTTCCATTCTCCCATGATACGGGCTTCCAAGAGCCCTTGGATCTGAGATCAAACGGTTGCATGGTGTGATTCTAGACCTATGGGTGAATATCCTATCCTGGAGGGTTACTCTACAAATTTTCAGCAACTTAGCATGCGACCGTTTGATCTCAGATCCAAGGGGTGCCAGCAGCCCGTATCATGGTCGCGCCTACCACGACCGTCGCGTTGCTCACGCGGTCGTGTCCTTGGAGATTTAATACGGTGTGTTAGGCTATCTGATGTTGGCATGTCATACATAGTCATCACCTAGTCACTCATACTACAACAAGGTTGGCTATAAGTGTATTTTTTTTACTTCTCTCTATCTCTTTCTTCGTACTCCTTCCGTCCCATAATATAAGAACGTTTTTGACACTAGTGTAGTGCCAAAAACGTTCTTATATTATGGGACACAGGGAGTACTCGTATTTATTGCATTTGCCAAGAAGTGACCCCTTCCAATGAAATGGTGTGCTTATTAGTTTTTTGTTGCTAAGTTTGCTTCATTTAATTAGTTATAGACTCAAAATTGTCTTTTCACCTAGGTACACGCGCTTAGCACCATTTCTTCCTTGGGTCACCAAACTAGTCTCTCTCTTCTTGATTAACTTGCCACATCAGACTTTATGCCTATGTGGCAAGCTTAGCACCTGTAGGAGCAAGTAAGTACAATAGTGCGCTTTACATGGCATTTTTGCATATGTGGAGGAAAGAGAGGCAAGGAAAAAGTGGAGAAGTGGGCTCTCATGCAAGAGCCATCCTCTACTACATGGTGGAGCATTGGGAGAGGCACCTGTATGGAGGTGGTCAGGAATCAAGAGACTCACGCCGGTCGTAGCGTCGTAGTTAAAATGATAATGGCAAGTCAAATCACGGGGCCCCACTTGTCCAACAGTAACTCGCTGTCTGATGAGGACATCAATACCATTGTTACACCCACAGCCCCTGCTGCTATACATACTGGATCAATTACTAGAGCTCGCGCACGCCAACTAAATTACCAGGTACTTTCGTTTCTTGGTAATGATTCTAATGTTCATGAGAATATGATGCTGCCTAAATTGGATACATTTGTTTTGCTTACAAATGAAGGGCCTAGCTTGGAGAAGGATGAACATTGGAGCAAGAGAAAGCATGGAGATGATGGCATGCGCAAGGGTAACAAGAACGGAGTTACGAGTGATGATTTCAGGTCTTTGAAGCCACCATAACGAGTGCATGAAGCCTTGGACGAAATATACAAGAAGCCACTTCATAAATTTCGTCTAAAGGCTATTATAGGTGTTGCGTCACCTTTTTATTGGGCCAGGCCCATGTAATTTCGAAATACATTAGTATAGGCTATTTTTGGAGTCCGTATGTGTGAGGAAACAAGAGATAGGGTTGATTTTGGACCCCTCCACCAAGGGCCACGAAATTCCCCCTCTCTTCCTCCATATATACAGCCCTTAGGGCACCGTTTAGACTTTGGGTTTTGTTTAGATTAAAGTTCGCCATAGCTGCAACTTCGCGTACTTCGTTTGTGTTCAACGACTAGACAAAGGCGTCACAGAACCCCACCTTGATCAATAAAGCTTTCATCTTATATTCGCAATATCCAGATTGCAATCTCAGTTTCTTGCTTGTTCTTCGTTTGCTCACAGGAAATAGACCCTCGTGGTCAGGTTGATCGTGTTCTGGCGTGGTCAATAACCTCTTGGAGTTGGTTTAGCGATTGCTAAGGCGCGACGTCCTCGCACATTCGTAGTCGGATCGTCAAAGTCGACTTCCACCAAAGCGATATCCATCATCTCATCGAAAGATGGGACACCTTTGCCCCTATCAAGTGGTATCAGATTTTCCAGGTTGCTCGGTGAGATTTTACAGTTTTCGTAGTTTAGATCGAGTCTTTTCTTCATACCTATAGTCCACGAAAAAGCCAAAAAAAATTTTAGGGTCAGTTCATCTTATCCGAACCAATCTGAGCCTTTGCATAATCTTTTCTGTATTTTCTTTGTAGAATTTGCAGTTGCATCGTTGTGTCAAGTTGCTGGTCCTAGCGTCTAGTACTTTAGAGTTTCGAGTTCTGTTCACAAGTTGTCACGCCGCCGCCGCACCATCGTCATCACCGCTGCCATATACCACCATCGTCATCACCGCTGCCATATACCACCATCGTCATCACCGCTGCCATATACCACCATCATCATCGCCGTTACCATATACCACATATCCCCGCCATCACGCTAATCCGAGTCCACCTCCATCAAAGATTCGCCACCAGTCCGGGTTCCATCGCCCTGCAAATATCCGCCACCAGTCCAAGTTTCCACCAGATTCATCTCCGCCACCAGTCCTAGACCGAGTCCAGTAATTGTTGCTTTGTTCTTGATTTCCAGATCACGCGATACTCCGAGTCGTGACAGAGTAGGACTCCCCAACTTCCGAACCATCTGCAGAAGAAAAATAGTTCTAGTTTCAAAAAAAACTAAGTCTGGAAAATTATGGCTAGGCAGTTTTTAGACCATCTGTAGACTTTTTCAAAAAAAATTGTTGCGGAGCAAAAAAAAAAGAGGAAAAAAAGTGCAATAAAAAGAGAGAAAAATTCAGAGTGTGCTCCTCCCTTGTTTACGTGCCGCGCCGTGATTTTGTTGGTGTTCTAGGCTCGCGTCTCTAGCACAGTCTAGCCTAGGAACAACACTGTACCGTCGTTGAGCGTTTATTCAACTTTGCATCTCTGAATTGATTATTGCTGACCCTTTTTGCTACCATATTATAAGCCTTCCTAGCTCCACATACATCTACGTCGTGCGTTTGACTCTCCCTGGTAATCGCTCTATCCAAGCTTTGAGAGTTTTGACTCCGACGGTTGCCGATCACCGCCTGCTGCTGTGTAAGAACTGGTAAGAATTTGAGATTTGCTTGACGGATTTGTGACACCCACCACCACCTCTTGTTAGTAGTCTGTAGGATCATATTCTTGTGTGTTTCTATTGCTGCTAACCATGCCAGGATCACAAGCCGACGAGACTGATTGGGAGAACATGACGAATAAGGATTTGCATGATAAATTTCAGCAAATGATGAGTGGACAGGTGCAAGATGTGCTAAACAGATTTGAAGAGGCCATGGAGAAGATAGATGGCATGGAGAAGATGTTCGAAACAAAGCTCGATAACAAGTTTAATGAATTGCTCGCGCGTCTTCCACCACCACCACCCGCTGCACCTAACGCACCTCTCCAACAACAACAACAACGACTACCTCCACGTCACGAAACAAACCTCTGCCGAGCGAGCCGTGTCCCTCTTGCGTTTGGCCAAACTGTTGGTGCTGTTGTTGATACTTCTGTGGCTCCTGCTGCTGATGCGGAGGAGGATGATTATGTGGGAGATTACGAGGATTAGGTTGATCAAAATCAGAACTACGTGCAACCACCTGCACCACACCCACCAGGTCGTCCACATGCAAATATTCGCAATGGTAGGCCTGCACCACCACCTAAGGTACGAGATGATGTCCATATTCCTAAACTGAAATTGAATATTCCACCATTTGAGGGTAGATATGTTCCTGATATATATCTTACTTGGGAGTTAGAAACTGAACAACGATTTACATGTTTACAATATCCTGAGGAGAGATGGGTTGCTGCTGCTGTTTGTGCTTTCACTAGTTTTGTATGTGTATGGTGGTCTGAACATTGTAGATTATATCCTATTCCAACTACTTGGGCTGCTTTGAAAACTGCTATGCGTATGCATTGGGTTCCACCATATTATCAACGTGAATTGCTTCAAAAATTGCAGCGTTTAAGACAAGGGAAAAATTCTGTAGAAGAATATTATCAGGAATTACAAACTGGCATGATTAGATGTGGTATTGTTGAGGAGAATGAAGCTATGCTTGCACGTTTTCTGGGTGGATTAAATAGAGAGATTCAGACCATTCTAGACTATAAGGAGTATACTAATATCACTCGTTTATTCCATCTTGCTTGTAAAGCTGAACGTGAAGTGCAGGATCGACAAGCATTGGCGCGAACTAACTTTTCTGCAGGCCGACCTTCATCATGGACACCGCATGCATCTTCTACTTCAACTGCACCAGCACCTCAATCAGGTGCCTCCTCCAGCCGTGATACAAGAAAACAGGCACAACCACCGTTATCTGCCAAGAGCGCACCTGCCGGGCCTGCACAGAGTTCTTCTTCTTCCATGGCATCAACAAGGCACACAAGTGATATTATTTGTCGTCGTTGTAAGGGAGGAGGTCATTATGCGAGAGAATGCAAATCTTAGCGTGTGATGATTGCTACCGAGGATGGTGGATATGAGTCCGCTAGTGACTATGATGAGGAGACTTTGGCTCTTATTACACGTGAAGAACATGGTGGAGATGATTATGATCATGAGACGCAATACATGGCTCCTGAAGACGCTGACAGGTATGAATGTTTAGTTGCTCAACGTGTTTTGAGTGTGCATGTCACACAAGCTGAGCAAAATCAGAGGCACAATCTGTTCCATACCAAGGGAGTTGTGAAGGAACGTTCTGTGCGCGTCATCATAGACGGAGGTAGCTGCAACAACTTGGCTAGCATGGAGATGGTGGAGAAGCTTTCTCTCATCACAAGACCACATCCACATCCTTACTACATCCAATGGTTCAACAACAGCGGCAAGGTTAAGGTAACACGTATTGTTCGTGTGCATTTTAGTATCTCTACATATGCTGATTATGTTGATTGCGATGTGGTACCTATGCACGCATGTTCCTTATTACTTGGTAGACCATGGCAATTTGATAAAAAATTTGTACACCATGGTATAAACAATCAGTATACTCTTGTTCATAAGGGTAAAAATATTACTTTGCTTCCTATGACTCCTGATTCTATTTTGAAAGATGATATTAATAGAGCTAATAAAGCAAAACAGGAGAAGAATAAGAGTGAAATTCAGATTGTGGCAAAAGAATTTGAGCAACAAATGAAGCCTAATAATAAACCATCTAGTGTTGCTTCTGAAATTAAATTGAAAAGTGCATGTTTATTTGCCACCAAATCTGATATTGATGAGCTAGATTTCAGCAAATCTGTTTGCTATGCTTTTGTGTGCAAAGAGGCATTATTTTCATTCGAGGACGTGCCTTCCTCTTTGCCTCCTACTGTCACTAACATTTTGCAGGAGTTCGCTGACGTCTTTCCACAAGACGTGCCACCGGGATTACTGCCTATTCGAGGGATTGAGCATCAGATTGACTTAATTCCCGGTGCTTCACTGCCAAACCGTGCACCATACCGTACCAATCCAGAGGAGACGAAGGAGATTATGCGTCAAGTACAAGAGCTTCTCGACAAAGATTATATACGCGAATCCCTTAGTCCTTGTGCTGTTCCTATTATTCTAGTGCCGAAAAAGGATGGTACATCACGTATATGTGTTGATTGTAGAGGCATTAATAATATTACTATTTGTTATCGTCATCCTATTCCAAGGCTAGATGATATGCTTGATGAATTGAGTGGCTCTACAATATTCTCCAAAGTTCATTTGCGTAGTGGATACCATCAAATTCGTATGAAATTGGGAGATGAATGGAAAACAACATTTAAAACTAAGTTTGGATTATATGAGTGGCTAGTCATGCCTTTTGGTTTAACTAATGCACCTAGTACTTTCATGAGATTAATGAACGAAGTTTTACGTGCTTTCATTGGACGATTTGTGGTAGTTTACTTTGATGACATATTGATTTATAGCAGATCTCTGGAAGAACATTTGGAACATTTACGTGCTGTTTTTATTGCTCTACATGATGTACGTTTGTTTGGTAACCTTGGGAAGTGCACCTTTTGCACCGACCGAGTATCTTTTCTTAGCTATGTTGTTACTCCACAGGGAATTGAAGTTGATAAAGCCAAGATTGACGCTATTGAGAGGTGGCCGCAGCCCAAAACGGTCACACAAGTGAGGAGTTTTCTTGGCCTCGCTGGATTCTATAGGCATTTTGTGAGAGATTTCAGCACCATTGCTGCACCTCTCAATGAGCTTACAAAGAAAGATGTGCCTTTTCTTTGGGGTACCACACAGGAAGAAGCCTTCACGGTATTGAAAGATAAGTTGACACATGCTCCTTTACTCCAACTTCCTGATTTTAATAAGACTTTTGAGCTTGAATGTGATGCTAGTGGAATTGGATTAGGAGGTGTGTTATTACAAGATGGCAAACCTGTTGCATATTTTTCTGAGAAATTGAGTGGGCCTAGTCTGAATTATTCTACTTATGATAAAGAATTATATGCTCTTATTCGGACTTTAGAAACATGGCAACATTATTTATGGCCCAAAGAATTTGTTATACATTCTGATCATGAATCTTTGAAACATATTAAAAGTCAAGCTAAACTGAATCGTAGACATGCTAAATGGGTTGAATTCATTGAGACTTTCCTTATGTCATTAAACACAAGAAGGGAAAAGAAAATGTTATTGCTGATGCATTGTCTCGTCGCTATACTATGCTTTCACAACTTGACTTCAAAATATTTGGTTTGGAGACCATCAAAGATCAATATGTGCATGATGCTGATTTTAAAGATGTAATGCAGAATTGTAAAGAAGGAAGAATGTGGAACAAGTTCGTCGTTAATGATGGATTTGTGTTTCGTGCTAACAAGCTATGCATTCCAGCTAGCTCTGTTCGTCTTTTGTTGTTGAAGGAGGCGCATGGAGGAGGATTAATGGGACACTTTGGCGTGAAGAAGACGGAGGACGTACTTGCTACACATTTCTTTTGGCCAAAGATGAGACGTGATGTTGAGTGTTTTATTGCTCGCTGCACTACATGTCAAAAAGCTAAGTCATGACTCAATCCTCATGGTTTATATATGCCTTTGCCTGTACCTAGTGTTCCTTGGGAGGATATATCTATGGACTTTGTTTTAGGTTTACCTCGAACAAAGAAGGGGAGGGATAGCATATTTGTTGTCGTGGATAGATTCTCGAAAATGGCACACTTTATACCATGTCATAAAAGCGATGATGCTGTTAATGTTGCTGATTTGTTCTTTCATGAAATTATTCGCTTGCATGGTGTGCCAAATACTATTGTTTCAGATCGTGATACTAAATTTCTTAGCCACTTTTGGAGATGTTTATGGGCTAAGTTGGGGACTAAACTTCTTTTTAGTACTACTTGTCATCCCCAAACTGATGGACAAACTGAAGTAGTCAATAGAACATTGTCTACTATGCTTAGGGCTGTTTTGAAGAATAATAAGAAAATGTGGGAGGAATGCTTGCCTCATATTGAATTTGCTTATAATCGTTCATTGCATTCTACTACTAAGATGTGCCCTTTTGAAGTTGTGTATGGTTTCCTACCTCGTGCACCTATTGATTTGTTGCCTCTTCCATCTTCGGAGAAGGTTAATTTTGATGCTAAACAACGTGCTGAATTGTTTTAAAAAATGCATGAGTTAACTAAGGAAAACATTGAGCGTATGAATGCTAAATATAAACTTGCTGGAGATAAGGGTAGAAAACATGTTGTGTTTGCACCTGGAGATCTTGTTTGGTTACATTTGCGTAAAGATAGATTTCCTGATTTGTGCAAATCAAAGCTAATGCCACGTGCTGATGGTCCCTTTAAGGTGTTAGAGAAAATAAATGATAATGCATACAAACTTGAGCTGCCTGCAGATTTTGGGGTTAGTCCCACTTTTAACATTGCAGATTTGAAGCCTTATTTGGGTGAGGAAGATGAATTTCCGTCGAGGACGACTTCATTTCAAGAAGGGGAGGATGATGAGGACATCAATACCATTGTTACACCCACAGCCCCTGTTGCTATACATACTGGACCAATTACTAGAGCTCGCGCACGCCAACTAAATTACCAGGTACTTTCATTTCTTGGTAATGATTCTAATGTTCATGAGAATATGATGCTGCCTAAATTGGATACATTTGTTTTGCTTACAAATGAAGGGCCTAGCTTGGAGAAGGATGAACATTGGAGCAAGAGAAAGCATGGAGATGATGGCATGCGCAAGGGGAACAAGAATGGAGTTACGAGTGATGATTTCAGGTCTTTGAAGCCACCATAACGAGTGCATGAAGCCTTGGACGAAATATACAAGATGCCACTTCATAAATTTCGTCCAGAGGCTATTATAGGTGCTGCGTCACCTTTTTATTGGGCCAGGCCCATGTAATTTCGAAATACATTAGTATAGGCTATTTTTAGAGTCCGTATGTGTGGGGAAACAAGAGATAGGGTTGATTTCGGACCCCTCCACCAAGGGCCATGAAATTCCCCCTCTCTTCCTCCATATATACAGCCCTTAGGACACCGTTTAGACTTTGGGTTTTGTTTAGATTAAAGTTCGCCATAGCTGCAACTTCGCGTACTTCGTTTGTGTTCAACGACCAGACAAAGGTGTCACAGAACCCCACCTTGATCAATAAAGCTTTCATCTTATATTCGCAATATCCAGATTGCGATCTCAGTTTCTTGCTTGTTCTTCGTTTGCTCGCAGGAAACAGACCCTCGTGGTCAGATTGATCGTGGTCCGGCGTGGTCAATAACCTCTCGGAGTTGGTTTAGCGATTGCTAAGGCGCGACGTCCTCGCACGTTTGTAGTCGGATCGTCAAAGTCGACTTCCACCAAAGCGATATCCATCATCTCATCGAAAGACGGGACACCTTTGCCCCTATCACTGTCAAATCACACAGTCCTACATTTGCAGCAGCCTACTCCCTCGCCTTCTCACGTCTCTACCGAACCGACTAGGAGGAACTGCCCCGCCTATCGCGCAAGAAAAGCCCGCGCAGTATACTCCCTCCATCTAGGTGACCAAGGTGGAGAGGAAAACGAGAGAACTTAATGTTTAGTATTTTCTAAGGCTGGTTGTAATGGCACTAGCCTTAGCAATTTTGATGAGGTGTCATAGAATTAAATGAAGAAAGAGAGAGAGTTGAGTACTATGTGTCATACATGGCAATAAATAAAGTACTACTTGATACTAATATATGATACATGGCGCAGGAGTACTAAGTGTTATTAATACAGTTTTGCTAGAACTCATCTAGATGAGATATAATTTGGTCTCATTCATCTTTTATAGCCATTGAATGTGATGCTATAAGATGCGTGTGTGCTTACATGGGTTGTATTTGTTCTTGTGCAACGAACTGACCACTGCATGTCATGTTTGATAGTCTCAAGTCATTAAAAGCATACAAGCCCCACATCTCTTATTGGTTGATTCCTCTATTTATGTCAAAAAATAAGAAACAACATGAGAGTTAATGCACCACGCCTATGTGTTTACTATTTGGTTTTCGTAAGATGACTTAATACTCACCTAGATGGAGGGAGTATTCGATTTGACAGCGGGCGGCGCAGTTCCTGATACGACTTTAATGCAGACGAGGGAGGGAGTAGCGGTTCCCGATATGTTGAACGACCAATGAATCCTCCTTCAATTAATGCATGAGGGAAGTAATGGGAGGAGGTCCAGAAAAAGAGGCTGCACGATGTGAATGCAACGCAGTTTGCCCTCATTGCCCTCATATAAAGGCGCCCCTCCATTCCAATGCATCTACCACATTGTACGCACCTAAGCATTTGCCTAAGCACCTACCCTAAGCGCAAAAGAGCTCACTCCAGACCCATGGCGGCGATGCGCGTGAGCGGTCAGCGGCTGCGCCAGATGGTCCATGACGCCAGCCTGCGGCATGGCGCCGAGGATCGTATCCAGATGGTGTTGGAGACCGGCTGGTGGATGGCCGCCGTCGACGCCAACTACGACTCTCAGTTGGACCAGATGATCGTTGCCACCAGCAACAAGTTCACCGTCCTCAAGAAGCTCGCGGACGACATCGCCGTACTCCTCCAGCCCGCGCGCCCGGGCTCCTCATTGCCTGCCACCCTAATCGGCCTCCATGGCCGGAACCTCTTTCAAGCACTGGTGGCCCTGTGACTGCCCGCCGACGCCACAAAGAATTTCCACCTGGAGGTCGCGATCGCCGCAAGGCACCTCGCCCTGCAATAATTCGTCGACCTACACATCCACGTGCATGAGCAAATCATGTACATAGGTATCTACAAGGCCAGTGAGGACGCTACGATGTTGGCCTTCCTCAACCGGTTGGAAGCCTTGGATGCCTTTGCTGAGAAGCACCTTGACCTCGCCACAAAAGCCGCCACTCCTTAGCCGCCGGTCGGTGGCCCGGCGCACTAAGTTGAGGAGGAGGAGGTCGTACGTTCGTGGATCCATCTTTCTTCTTGCCTTCTGTAACCACCATTGCGATTGCATCATCGTGGCCTTAATTCTTATTGTGCTGTTGCATTCTCGTTCCAGTCAATACCGACATGTGAGATCCCCTTGCTTAATTATATGCATCACTGTAACTAGTACTCCATCCGTCAGTTTATAAGTTGTGCTTACCTTTTCCACCAACTTCGTGCAACGCGTGGGCATCTTGCTAGAAACACTAGAATATGTCTATATAATCCGTATGTGATAGTCCATTTGAAATCTCAAAAAAGACAAATATTTAGGTATAGAGGGAGTAATATATTAGGAGTATATCAAAACAATAGTGATTTCTTTCAAGTTTGTGAACAAATACTACTATTCTACTACTTTGTATCCGTCGCAACGCACGGGCACATTGCTAGTAAAAGGAAAAGGCCTGTCGCGTTTGCGTCGCACCCCCACACGCCTAGGAATCGGGAGTACTCCACGGCCCGTCCAGCATGACACATAGCTTAGGGAAGGCGTGTTGCCTATCATTTTCACTTTCATGTGGGACCGCCGTTGAGCAAACCGACATCCCGCCCACCGCTGGGTTGGAAAGCAGAAACGAGGGGAAGATCTAGCTGTAGCATGGAAGTCAAGAAATTTGGTGTCAGACGGGGCTCGTTGATAGAGTAGGAGCATTCTGTACTAGTACTACTCCTACTACTACCAAGTTTGTACTCCTAATACTATGTTACTAGTACTACCACTATACAACTAGTAGGTACGTGCACGGCACAACATCGTAGGAACAAAAAAGGGGAAGATCTTGTTTTGGGTGATTTATCTTTTTTTTTTCAATCAACGTAGTATGAATAATATGATGTTGGGGGCACCCATGAAGCTTATGTGGCTTGGTTGCACGGCTATGGAAGGTTAGAGAAAAATAAATAGATAATGTGTTTAGAGTGCACTCCACTAAATAGATATACTTTGGATCCATTGCAATGGATCGGCACATCTATATCTATACCCCCTATATAGTGTGTGAAAAACTTTGAAAGTTGGTCATTGGATGAAGCCAATCCGACGGTACAAAGATGGCAAATCCGAGCACTACTGGCTGTTGGATATCATCCACCAGATTCTGCCACATGTATAATCTTGAAGACTCCATGGTTGAACTTAATTCATGACTAACTTTGCCACAACTAAGCTTAGGCAAAGTTATTAGTTCTTCAAAATGAGAGCCACAAGTTGGCAAGCCTAAGGGAATCTTGCCACATTTTTTGTGTGTATGTCATGTGGGGCCTTAGTGTGGCTTGCCTAAGGTGTGGCTTGAACCAAACACTCACCTAAGTTAATCAAACTTGCCTAACCTTAAATTCCACCAGATTTTGCCACATGTTAGAATCCAGAAAACTCCACATGTAGAAGCATAATGCACAAACCACCAGAATCTCATGCGTGCAATGCATGTGTACCTTACTAGTACTAGTTGGTAGTAGTAAGAAACAAATTCCAGTTTTGGCACGAGCTCGTACTGCAGGAGCACCACAAGGCCTGCCGCACGAGTTACATTTCCCTCTCGGGGCCCACGGGACCGAACTTCAGTGGCTTAGTGCCTGGCCTATGAGTCAATGACATGCGGACCTTAAATGTGGCTGGCCCACATGTCATTCTCATGGTGGTGGCGTGGTTCGCGACTCACTCGTTCAAGATGAACCGGCCGGTGGTGGCGTGGCCATGGCGAGGGTGCCACAGCTGGGCATCGGGGCGTTAGGAGGCGTAGATGGCCACATCGGCGGGTACTACCTGTAGTACATAAGTACTCCAGCTGAGGATTGATGCCCGGGATGAAATATGTCACAGCCGCTAGATGAAAGTTTGATGGTGCGGGAGTACAGATCGGAGCACAGTAGCGGAGCAGGCAAACCGCGTCCAATCGGGTGTGTCTGTGGTAGAAATTTGATGGTCGCCGCAGTTCAGCTGGCCCGCATGTCATGCACACAAAGGCAGAGGAGCGGTGGGGCCGAGAGGGATGAGGGGCACGTCGGGGGGATGAGGATCCCCTGACGCGAACAATCCTACCATTCTATCACTGACATGTGGGACCCATAAGCGTGGGTCCCACCTGTCAGCAAAGGAAAGGCAGGGCAAGGTAGTGATAGCCACGTCAGAGGATCCATGTCCACATCGGGGGACGTCGTGTCGTGGGTTGGAGCGGCGTCGTGGGAATCGCGTGTGGGTGTGGCAGTGGTAGAAACAAGAAACGTGATGGTCGTCGTGGTCCAACTTCCATGGACAAGCTGTGATGTCTGCTGACACGTGTATATCAAAACTAGAGTGTTTATATTTCAAGCACGTGAACAAGTATTATTCTACTACTTTGGATCCATTGCAATGCACGGACCAGCACATTGGTAGTAGTAGTGTCCATCTCTATCTCTAGAGGCCTTCCCTCGTTCATCCTTTTCTCTCACAAGATAAACTACTCATGCAAATGCATCTTGATGTTCCGTGGAACGCACGAGGATGTTTCCTTGGGGGTCTCTCCAGCGCGGCGTAGCCGTAGTTGCAAGTTGACGCCCCTTGAGATGCCGACATTGAGGGGCACTTGGATTTCCTCCGATGAGCAGGTAAGATGAGTTTGATCACGTAGTAAATGCATTCTAAAGACTACTTCCGTGTCCATTTCCTAATTCTCCCCCTGCCCACTGTTTCACAGGTTAGGCTCGGTGCGAGTGGAGATGTCTTGCATATGTACGGGAGGGTACCAACATCAATTTGAACAACATTTACAACGGTGACACTGTTCCCGTAGAACCTTTGTCCAACATTGGGATCAGCCATGCAATGGGCCACAGCATGAATTGGTACGATGGAACCACGGTGAGATTGAATAAGATAGCACGAACCTTGCACATGGCGGTCAAAGGCGGACCATGCTGTCTACGGCCGATTTGTTGCCGTACGAGTAGGAAGACGTTGTGCTCCTTTCTAACCGCATCTTCGTGGTGACAAACCAGGGGACTTATTTTGTATGGGACACATCCTACGATATACTCCCTCTCTCCCAGTTTATTTGTTTTGAATCTTTTCGTTTTATAAGTTTCAAATTCAAATTTAGAGCTCCCCATCACATGTTGAGATTACAATGTCCATTAAATCGTTGCGTGCATGTATAGTAAAGAAACAAATCTCGAGTTTGGCACGAGTTCGTGCTGCGGGAGCACCACAAGCCCTGGCGTAGGAGTTACATTTCCCTCTCAGGGCCGTCGGGACTGAGCTTCAGCGCCTTACTACACCTACCTTTGAGTCAATAACATGTGGACCCGATAGATGACTGGTCCACATGTAATGCTCCCGAAGGCAGAGGGGCAGTGGGGCCAAGAGGGGTGAGCCGCAGGTCAGGGGACGTGTGGTTTCATGGGTTCGAGCGGCATCGTGGGAATCGCGTGTGGCTTTGGTAGAAACTTGATGCTTGCCGCATTTTAGGTGGCACACATGTCATGCACACAAAGGCAGAGGGGCGGTGCGACCGAGAGGGGTGAGGCGCACGTCGGGGGGCGTGGTGTCGTGGGTTGGAGAGGCGTCATGGGAATCACGAGATGAAACATGATGGTCGCCGTAGTTGAACTTCCATGGACAAGCTGTCATGTCTACGGACACATGCACTGCATACCGATCACTGGAAGGAGTAGCAGAGAAAGCTATATATGCGGATAAATAGTTCTTTATAGTCAAGCGGACGCACGCTACTACTCTGTTCCAAAGACATGCACACCATCGAAATAGTCCATCTATATCAATATACACCGAGAGGGAATAATTTTTTTACAAGAGAGGAAATAGTTCATCCATCCATAATGCCCTCCTGCTGATGCAGCCTTTTCTTCTTCTTCTTCTTCTTCTTCTTCTTCTTCTTCTTCTTCTTCTTCTTCTTCTTCTTCTTCTTCTTCTTCTTCTTCTTCTTCTTCTTCTTCTTCTTCTTCTTCTTCTTCTTCTTCTTCTTCTTCTTCTTCTTCTTCTTCTTCTTCTTCTTCTTCTTCTTCTTCTTCTTCTTCTTCTCTTCTTCTTCTTCTTCTTCTTCTTCTTCTTCTTCTTCTTCTTCTTCTTCTTCTTCTTCTTCTTCTTCTTCTTCTTCTTCTTCTTCTTCTTCTTCTTCTTCTTCTTCTTCTTCTTCTTCTTCTTCTTCTTCTTCTTCTTCTTCTTCTTCTTCTTCTTCTTCTTCTTCTTCTTCTTCTTCTTCTTCTTCTTCTTCTTCTTCTTCTTCTTCTTCTTCTTCTTCTTCTTCTTCTTCTTCTTCTTCTTCTTCTTCTTCTTCTTCTTCTTCTTCTTCTTCTTCTTCTTCTTCTTCTTCTTCTTCTTCTTCTTCTTCTTCTTCTTCTTCTTCTTCTTCTTCTTCTTCTTCTTCTTCTTCTTCTTCTTCTTCTTCTTCTTCTTCTTCTTCTTCTTCTTCTTCTTCTTCTTCTTCTTCTTCTTCTTCTTCTTCTTCTTCTTCTTCTTCTTCTTCTTCTTCTTCTTCTTCTTCTTCTTCTTCTTCTTCTTCTTCTTCTTCTCTTCTTCTTCTTCTTCTTCTTCTTCTTCTTCTTCTTCTTCTTCTTCTTCTTCTTCTTCTTCTTCTTCTTCTTCTTCTTCTTCTTCTTCTTCTTCTTCTTCTTCTTCTTCTTCTTCTTCTTCTTCTTCTTCTTCTTCTTCTTCTTCTTCTTCTTCTTCTTCTTCTTCTTCTTCTTCTTCTTCTTCTTCTTCTTCTTCTTCTTCTTCTTCTTCTTCTTCTTCTTCTTCTTCTTCTTCTTCTTCTTCTTCTTCTTCTTCTTCTTCTTCTTCTTCTTCTTCTTCTTCTTCTTCTTCTTCTTCTTCTTCTTCTTCTTCTCTTCTTCTTCTTCTTCTTCTTCTTCTTCTTCTTCTTCTTCTTCTTCTTCTTCTTCTTCTTCTTCTTCTTCTTCTTCTTCTTCTTCTTCTTCTTCTTCTTCTTCTTCTTCTTCTTCTTCTTCTTCTTCTTCTTCTCTTCTTCTTCTTCTTCTTCTTCTTCTTCTTCTTCTTCTTCTTCTTCTTCTTCTTCTTCTTCTTCTTCTTCTTCTTCTTCTTCTTCTTCTTCTTCTTCTTCTTCTTCTTCTTCTTCTTCTTCTTCTTCTTCTTCTTCTTCTTCTTCTTCTTCTTCTTCTTCTTCTTCTTCTTCTTCTTCTTCTCTTCTCTGTGGGAGACGGCTTCGCAACAAGCTCTTTGGACCTTGCAGCTATCTCGAAACTCACACGGGCATCGAGAGCAACATATTTTATCCGCTCGTACGTCAAGGGATAATTCTCCCATCCATACGACCTTAATGCCACTGTCTCGTCACCCTTCTGAAGATTTGTACCAAGCACAAAATTTGCTATGTCGAATAGGGATGGTGTCTGTTTATCACAATCTTCTACATGAATTTTGATCCTGGTTTGTAGGTCAGTGATGCTTTTCAAATCAAGGTTGTACGGCTCTAGCTTCTGTTTGTCCCCTTCGATGGCTGCCCCACAGAAGTATACGTCCTCCCGAGACAAGAAATTGTGAAGCTCACCTAGTATCGAGGTCGAGTGTATGATGTGGTACACCAAAACATCATCTTCGAGGCACAGCTGACGGACGGCGGCGCGCTGGATCTTCCCAGGGGCACGCTCCATGTACTCTGCGTCGAGACCGATGACCCTCGTCTCTACCTTTTCGAGGGAGTTAGATACATTGCTGATCCACTGCCGAACAACCCTTGGGTGGATGGTGACGGTGGCAACTATGCGCATCGAGCCTTCGACGAGGACATGTTGGACGCTAAAAACCTGCATCTCGATCTCTTTCGCCATTTGGAACCGCTGGAACAGAGGGCTATGGTTTGGAGAGTTAGGATTAGATGGCTAGTCTAACTGAAGTAGTAGATGATTATTTAAAGAGGTTTAAACAATGTGAACGCAGTGGGGTTTGGATGCAAATGAAGACGAAGGGGAGGTGAAGAAGCCGAGGAGAATCGGTTCCCGATGGAGAAGTAAATGGGAGAAGTGGCGTGCAGGCAGTTGATTAGACGACTAGGTAGACTAATCGAAAAGGTTATGTGGGTAGACTGATGAGTCATACCTGTTCGTGTACGTGCCCATCCTTCCTGATAGGTGGGACCTATGCAAACAGATAAAAAACTGTGTCGTAGCTTTTTTTTGAGCGCGTGAGTGGGAGACACAACATTTTCTGGTTAAGGAATACTCCCTCCATTTAGGTGAGTATAAGTCACCTTATGAAAATCAGGTTTTCCCAAAACCTTTAGGCATGGAGCATTAACTTCCTACTCGATCCCCACCCAACCTCGTTAGCCAGCGTTCTCTTCCTCTGCTGCCACATTCTATCTTTTCATTTTTCCTCTTCTCAAGTGTGAAACGATCTGCATGCCATCCTTGATGCACCAGAAAGACCACTGCATGCATCGCGGCAGGGCGTTGATTGGGCATGCACGAGAATTTGGTTCTGCTCGCAATATGGATGATACATGAACGATGAAGTGAACAGGCATGCTAGCATGGGGGACCTATTTCCGCTATACAATACTGGAGTACTCATGTTCCTACTACTTGTAGTAGTAGTAGTACAACTGTGGTACACTTGCTGGTCAAAATACTATTCATCCGGTCCTCACAGTGAAGTGACAACACCCTGCGCCTGACACTAGTCCAGGCGGCGTGTTCGGGTTACCAAAGTCAGCCTCACCCTATGCACTGTGCAGTCTGTCACCGCCGCTGTACAACACATTGGCGCCTCGCCTCGTCTCCCTCTCCGCTCCCATAGCACCACTCCATCTCCATCTCCTTCTCCGTCTCCATCTCATTGTGCCCTCGTGTACCGTCGCCTCACTTGCCTCCCCCAGTACCACTATTCCCTCGCTAGCAGCTCCAGCACCGACACCCTTCTCCCCCATAAATCAAGCCCCCTTCCAAACTCCACCATGGCCAAACGTGAACCGCGCAGCATCCATATGAGCCACGATTGCAGCAATCTCCCCAGTGACATCCTCGACCTCTGTTGTTCGTGTATGGATATGTTGAGCGCCCTGCGGCTGGCTGCATGCTCGATGGACATGCACACGGCCATCGTCGAAGCGAGGCCTAAGCTTTTCAAGACACCCTGCTTGCTGCTATCTGGTCTTGCGAGATTGTCTCACCATGATACGGAGGCGTACATGATGCCCCTCGACTTCAATCCAATCTCCATTAGCCGAAACTTCTTTGCATGTATGTAGTGGGTCGTCGTACATTATTTCCCTCGACATCGATCCGATGACCATCGCCCGAAACTTCTTGGCAGGTATGTACTGGGTCGGCATGAACTCCCACTGGATGGCTGCCTTTAGAGAATACGGTAAAAAGTTGGTGCTCGTGAACTTCTAGACCTCCCATGAGATTATCCTTCCTCCGTTGGATTATATAGAGTATTACCATCGCGGTCCAAGTCATCTAGATTACTACGTCAGTTGGACGGACCTTGTTTTGCAGAAGATTGTAATCTGCCAAGTGCCCACACGATATGCGAATTACGCAGACTTCAAGCTAATTGCCTTGTTCGACCGCGGACTCGCCTATCTTTACGCCGGTGCCTTCTTTAGCTGGAGACAACTCGGCTCGCAGTGGATCATCGTCAAAGCTAATACACACTTCTCTGATGCTATTGAACACAATGGCATCATCTACGCGATCGACAAAGCATATGGCACCACGTATTGCTAGGACGACGCGTGTAAGTTGTTTCCGTCTCATGTTAATGATGACACCATGACACTGTTTGAACTTTTTGTGATGATTGGCATATCCTTGTTTGAGCAGAATTTGAGTAGAACTATGGCAATGTATTAGAGACGCCGTAAATCAGCTATATTTGGAATGAGTTAATTCATGCGATTGCGACCATGTCATTACTACCAATTTGTACCCTGAATAATCAAACGGTTAGGAATATATGGATATTATCCTTATTTTATAGTAATCTATATACTACTACTAAATATGAGTGTGTATCAATGGCCATGTTAGTTTCCTCATTTTCATGATGTAGAAACATGCACCACACTCTTAGTTTCATCTAACCATACATTAGGGAAGTAAATGTGCATATGGAGAACTCTATATTTGGAAGTAGTGAAATCCTGCAATGCTTACCATGTGTACATACCTATATTCGCCCTTCAGCAATCAATGGCTAGAATAATATCCTCACAAAATTTTTGCCCACAGAACACGAGTATATAACAATGCATGATCTGTTAATTACCTTGAAGAATTTGTTTGTGAGGACAGCACATGATTACATAACATGCATGACATGGCAGTTTCCTGTGAAGAATCGATTGCGAGATAACATAAGTATAACCATGCATGGCACTTCTATATTTTCGAACCCAGTATACATTTCCCTGTATTTTCCTCCCAGTTCCAGCAGGGACATATCAATGCTGTTTCTTGCATTATCCTACTCATACTCTGAACAATGCTGATCTTACATTAACAATGCCTGTCCTTTTTGATATGATGCAGTGTCCCTACAGTTACTGCCCTTTGTAATCACACCACCTTTGCCAAAAACAGGGAAGCACAACTGGTTCCTTGCTCGATCAGGCAATGGCAAAAGACTGATGATCATTCGGACACATGAGCCGGAAAAGTTATAATGCAAAAAAACCACTGTATACAAGCACCGTGTAATACGTGAGTATCCGGACAGTGGTTGTTACGTCTATGAGCAGGATACCAGCTTGTTGGGGCCTTTAGGATTTTTTTAGTTGGAGGCGGGTAAACAGCCTTGGTTCACACTCTCTGTTTCTCGGACTCAATTATCCGATTAACCAGGAGATCACCATTGACAAGGACCTTGATGGCAGAGAGGCTCTGTTTGCTATGGAAAACTGTGTCTACACGGCGAGCCCTAGGAGTTCGGGAGCAAACTCCCCTGATTGTCAATGATACAGCCTGCAGCCAAAAGAAGGTGAGAATGACAAAGGCATCCGGATTAACTTTGATCCTTGGATGTCTCAATTACGACAGGAAGTGATGTGGTTCAAGCCTTCAGGTTGATAGGTAATTGGGCTGTTGCATCGAAAGGGTAGAGTACTGGTGTCTCCGGATCACTGGTCGCTAAAGCGGGGCTGCAAATTATGATGGTGTTGGATCATCTCTTCGAATGACTTTGTTGTCTTTGCTGCTGGTTCTAGATGGGTAGTTCTTTCTTTTGTTATGCATATTCCTTGTCATTTGGTCATCCTCGTCTATGTCACTCTTACTATGTAATAGTTGCTTCTATTTAGAATGTCATTCTCGTCTAGCACTACTAGAAAAAGGGCTGCGAGTGGCGCACCTGTTTTCGCTACTAATGGCGCACTACAGGTGCGCCACTAGCAGCACGCCATTAGATTTTTTTCTAATGGCGCACTTCTATGTGGTGCGCCACATACTAATGGCGCACCACAGGTGCGCCATTAGTAACAAATTTTTTTCAATTTTTTTTTCAAATTTTTTTAATTTTTTTTTCATTTTTTTCTTAATCTCAGGTCACTATGGCTTAATCTCAGGTCAATATGCTTAATCTCAGGTCAAATCGCACTCCGTGGTCAAACTTCCCGAAAGGTCACCCATATCTCAGGTCAAATCGCACTCCGTGGTCAAACTTCCCGAAAGGTCACCCATATCTCAGGTCAAATCGCACTCCATGGTCAAACTTCCCGAAAGGTCACCCATCCTAACACTACTCCAACCCAAGCACGCTTAACTTCAGAGTTCTATCCAACCCCAGCAACAGCTCACTTCATAGGCACTTGTTGATGTATCTAGCATATCAATCCTATTATACCTTGTTGATGTCTAGGACTTTGTTCATGTTCATGACTATGATGAAATTTTGAAAAATATTTCAAACTTCCCGGTCATATTACGTATCATTTTTTGAAAAAAATCAAAAAAATAATTCAAAACCAACATTTTTTGAATTTTTTTGAAATTTTTTGCCTCTAGATCTTGAAAGCCCCGTAACTTTTTTCTATTAGGTTTTTGGGGATGTTGAAAATGTTTAACGGGGTTCCCCCAGTTAAATTTGGATGTAACTTTTCGAGTAGATGATTTTTCATATATAAAACTTTTTAATCCGAGTTCGTATGCAAAAGTTATGCCCATTTTACAAATTTCCAGAGAGATTTTGCAAATAAAGTCAAAATTCATATTTGTAAATTTTCCCAACAACTAGACCAATATCACATGGGAAACTTATTTTCTTTTATTTTTTTGACATTTCCATCATTTTCTTTTATTTTTTTTAAAACTGAAAAGGCGGTTCGGTGTGGGGCCAAGTTAGTAATGGCGCACCGTGGGGTGGTGCGCCATTACTAGTTAAACTAGTAATGGCGCACCACACCCACGGTGCGCCATTACTAGTTTTGAAAAAAAAATTGAATTTTTTTTGAATTTTTTTTTGAAAAAACTTAGTAATGGAGCACCAGTGGACAGTGCGCCATTACTAGTTAAAACTAGTAATGGCGCACTGTCCACAGGTGCGCCATGACTAATTTTTTTTATTTTTTTTTACTTTTTTTTCAAAACTACTAATGGCGCACGGTGGGTGTGGTGCGCCATTACTATGTCAACTAGTAATGGCGCACTGTCCCATGGTGCGTCATTAGTAACAAATTTTGTTTTAATTTTTTTTCAAAACTTCTAATGGCGCACCACACACCAGGTGCGCCATTAGTAATATATTACTAATGGCGCACCTGTATGTGGTGCGCCATTGCTATATACTAATGGCGCACCACACATGTGGTGTGCCATTAGTGTCCATTTCATGTATAGCCGTTTTCCTAGTAGTGTAGATCACGGAGAGTCTGAGCGCTGCAGATGGGTGCATTTTGGTGGTGTAGCAAGACTTCTTATGAACTATCATGTCTTGCTGTTTATGTCAGTAGTAGTCACTAGTCAGTGTTTGAATGTTGTATATATCGTTGTTTCGAACTGTTTATTGTCTCGAACTATTGGTGGGCTAAATGAGGGCATCACCATTCTCTAGTGTTCAGAGTATATATCCTTTTTTCAAGTTATATAATTTGAGGTCAGTGTCTTTTCGATGATGTACACTTGTTTGGGCCAGTGAGGTGTCGTTGAATATGGGCCGAGTAGTAACGCAATGCCAAACAGGTCAATTATGACTCTCAGGCCGGGCTCTCAAAAGATCCAAAAAAAGGTCGGGCTCTCCAATAAAGAAAGAATAAGGACCTAAGGCCGACATGTGGGCGCCACCGGTGTTTTCGTGCGCTTGCGCGCCGAGAGCATATTGGCGCGTGCTCGAAATTCATGCTACCTTTTCATCCCCAGTCTCCCGCCCCTCCCCCACCTCTGGAATCTTGATTCCTACTCCAGTTCCCCCAAATGCCCCTCCTGTACTCCCTGTACTCAAGCGCACTATCATGTCGCTGGTCAATGCGGATCTCCAAGCCGGAGATCCTGAGGTCTGTCCTGCCTTTGGTCACTGCGTGCTGTTGCTCAAAAGTGGCATGGCGGCACTTGACGACCAATTTGCTGGCAAAGTGTTGATGGTAACCATCAACAGCGACCGGCCTCCCGTCTCGTCGGACGACCTTATCAAAGCTCTTGGCATTGCGCACGGCATCCAAATAAGTGACTTGCTCGTCGAAGTCTGTCCGCCACCGGCTGATTTCCTCGTCAGGTTCCGGATAACTTTCGACTGCAGTGGTGTGTTTGAATCTTCCCGGCGTTTATTCTGCAATGGCACGCTGGTGTGCTTTGATCGGTGGCACCCAGGATGGGGCTCGGTGCCCTCTGAGCTTGAGTTTTTAACAAAGCTTACCTTCCACGGCATGCCTCGATGTGCTTGGAACAACGAGTCCATGAACGAGCTTATCAACGGCCTTGGAGGTGAGCTCGTAAGTATGTTTTCCTCCAGACAGCTGGGCTCTGACGGTTATGGCATGGATGAAGAAGCCGTCCACCATACTGGAGGTGATTGGTGTTGAGATACCGGTGCAGGACCGGGGTTGTACTATTCGTCGCCACCAAGGCCGCTACAGACCACGTTAGGGATGTACCTATATCGAGTGTTCGTGCATGTCGAAGAAGTGGTCAATCCATCAATCGAAGTCCTGCCGCCGCAGCTGGTGCCGGGGTCCATCGACGACGTCCATTACAGGAGTCAACGTCACACTTTCCCCGTGTTGCTCGGAACGATGGATGGCACAGGGCCTACTCCATCGCGTGGCGGAGGCCACTGCTTCTTTGGGAGAAGAGGCAGGGCTGGCTGCCTGGATGTGTTCTAATTTGAGGTAACAACTGAATCTTGTCAGATACTAGTTAAATCCGAGCTATGGGTGTGAAGCACTGATATGCCAGTACATTTGATTGTGACCTGTTCTAATTTTGTACCAGAACTTTTTTTAGAAAGGGCTGTACATCAACTTAATGTGCTAGCAGAACTTATTGTGTTGTCTGTCTGTTTTCTTTGCACAACATTCAAGATATTTCCCTGTCATTGATAAAGACGATGAACCGTTATGTACGACTTTGTTGGTTTCAACATAGCCCTTCCCGTAGCGATCCACTGCTTCTATCCTGATTTTGCCGCCTGCGTGAAACTTTTGTATGCAAGTTCAGTGTGCTATGATGTTCTATATCATTGTGTCAACTATATAAGTTTTTACTGAGCATCGGCAATGCATATGGCTGAAAGTTGTATTTACGAGCATCGACCGATGGGTCTCTCTCTCTCTTTCTCTCTCTCTATATATATATCTCACACACACACACACAAACACACGTGCGCGCGTGCGCGCGCACAAGTGGGTCTGAATGAATTATTTATTTGCTCGTGACAACTTTTAATGAGGTTCCACTGTAATTTAACTTTTTTCTTAAGTTATTAATTGAGCTTAGTGACTTCAAAAAGTTGTACACAAGCCTTGTTTGGGCCTTTCCGGCATCGCTGAATGTGGGTTGAGTAACCATGTTAGGTTGTACTGTACTACACAGGCCTTTTTTCAACATCAGCAATGCAACTGGGCCGACAGTTGTACACAATATCCGGGTCAACTTGTTATTCTCCGCCCCGCTGGGCTGCAAACTTTCCTAGGAGGTATGCATTAGGCTTAACAAGAAAATGGACTTGAAGAAATAATAAATGGGATGTAATTATAATAACTGGGCAGTTACTATGCACCAAACATGTAATTAGTTTAAAAAATATATTTACTACTTGTTGCACGCGCAATATTTCACTACTTGTTGCACACGCAATATTTCATTGGATTTTAACGTAATACAACTTTATTTTGAAATTATATTTAACCTGACTAGAAATTTCGGATAAAAATATTTCGGATCCCATCAAAATGAGGGAATTTTTTTAATTCTGTTTTGAGCGGTTGTTTGAAATTATTAATCGTTGTCCTAGCTAGAAGTTGGGTTATACTTTTAACAAACTATAAATGGGCTGTAGTAAATTCCATTAGAATTAAAAAATGGGTTGTACATTCTTACAAATCGCAAATGGGCTATATGTTCTCTACCAAATCCGAGCTGTGGGCCTACTAAGTTGACACGTACCAAGGGCTTTGTCAACTTAGTCAATATAAACGATTCTAGCTGCAGTGATCGTACGATGTCCATCCAACAGCCGTAGTGCTTCTTCAACCTCTGGTCTTCTTGCTCCAGCCGCCCAAAGCAGTGCCGGTCGTGTCGCGTGCTCCTGCCTCCCGTGGCCGGCTGTGATGCCGTGGAGGCCTCACCGCCCCGTACTACTCCCACCGCTGGCCAGGCCATCCCTCTACTCACCCACACCCTCTGTTATTCTGCGGCGACGGCAGCCTCACACCGTAGCCGAACCAATGAACCCTCGTACTCCTCTCTGCGTGGGCTTCCACTATTGCGTCTTCCCCGGCTCCGCGTCGTCCCCTTCCTAGGCCTCGCCGTCGTCCAGACCACCGCCCTGGTGCTCTCGGCGCGGCATGGTGAACTTGGTCAACGACCGACTTCCATCGGAAGAGTACTGTACGTGGAGAGGCTGACAGCTGGGTCCATGCGGCCGCAAGGAAGTGCCTCCTTATTATGCGCAAAATAATTATTCCTCCACCTGACAGCAGGGACCCACCGAACGGGCCACCTTATTTCGTGAAAACAATGTTTCCCCCCTGACTCCTGGGACCCATCGGACGGGCCACCGTATTTCGCGAAAAAAACATTCCCCCCGCTGTCAGCTCGGACCCACCGGAAGTGCCTCCTTATTACGCACAAAAAAATGAATACTCCCCCTGCTAGCTGGGACCCACCATGGTGGGAGGCTGACTTGTGGGCCTACTAAGTTGACTGGGACAGGGGCCTTTGTCAACTTTAGTCAATATGAATGAATCTAGCTCTAGTGACCGTACAATGTCCATCCAACGGCCGTAGTGCTTCTTCAACCTCTGGTCTTCTTGCTCGAGCCGCCCAAAGCAGCGCCAGTCGTGTCGCATGCTCCTGCCTCCCGTGGCCGGCTGTGCTGCCGCGGAGGCCTCACCGCCCCCTACTATTCCCACTGCTGGCCAGGCCCTGCGGTGACGGCAGCCTCACATCGCAGCCGAACCAGTGAACCCTTGTACTCCTCTCCACGCGGGCTTCCACTGCCGCGTCTTCCCCGGCTCCCCGTCGTCCCCTTCCTAGGCCTTGCTGTCGTCCACCACCCTGGTGCTCTCGGCGCGGCGTGATCAACATGGCCAAGGAACAACTTCCATCGGACGTGGACTGTACATGGAGAGGCTGACAGCTGGGTCCACAGCCGCAGCAAGGAAGTGCCTCCTTATTACATTGAAAATAATGATTCCTCCACCTGACAGCTGGGACCCACCGGACGGGCCACTGTATTTCGCGAAAAAATGTTTCCCCCTGACTACTGGGACCCGCCAGCTACATCTTCGCACGCAAGGAAGTGCGTCCGGGCAAAAAAAATGATTCACCCCCGTGACTGCTGGGACCCACCAGCTAGATCTTTGCACGCAAGGAAGTGCGTTTGGGCAAAAAAAAACAATTCGCCCCCCTGACTGCTAGGACCCACCAGCTACATCTTCGCACACAAGGAAATGCGTCCCGAAAACAAAACGATTCGCCCCCCTGACTGCTGGGACCCACAAGCTACATTTTCGCACGCAAGGAATTTCCTGACAGTCAGGACCCACCTGGTTGAAGCGTAGCGTTATCATTCTGGTCGCGAACGTGTACGTACATATATACTGGTCGATGTAGAGGCGCGCACGTGTCGTAGTAGAGGCGCGTACGTGTTGTAGTAGAGGCGCGCACGTAGCATGTACACGTACATACAGCGGCCAGTGTGCAAGAAAGAAAATACGGCCATGTAAGTGTACATACGGGCGGGGTCTTGAACGCCTACTCGCGCATATGTACGACCAGAGCTCGTGTACATGGCTGGGTCGGAACGGAGAAACATCGTTGTCGTCGTGTTCATGGGGAGGCAACAAAATGCATCGTGTTCATGGGGAGGCAACGGAAAGCGTCGTGTTCATCGGGAGGCAACGGAACGCGTGGGAGCCAACCGGCTGGGTCGGAACGGAATGCGTGGTCGTGTTCATTAGGAGGGCTTGGACAGAACAGGCGATGGAAACGAGGCCTGGCGTACCGCACAATGGAGGAAACGACCTTGTGTTCGACCGGCCACGTTCGAAATGGGGGTCCTGTTGATCGGGAGGTGTGTGGCATACCGCAAAACGGAGGAAACGGACCTCCTACGGTCAAAACGGGGGTCCTGTTGATCGGGAGGGGTGTGGCGTACCGCAAAACGGAGGAAACGGACCTCCTATGGTCAACGGGGGTCCTGTTGATTGAGAGGGGTGTGGCATACCGCAAAACGGATGAAACGGACTTGTGTTGGAGCGCTACAGTCAAAACGGGGGTCCTGTTCATCGGGAGGGGTGTGGCGTACCATAAAACGGGACTCCACGAGATACTGTTCATCTCCACCGTCGACCTCCTCCTGCCTCCATGGGCTCCTGTTCATTCAGCCTCCACCGTGCGCTACTCCACCGGCTACTGTTCAACCACCCCTCCACGGGCGCCCCTCCACTGTCTACTGTTCATCCATCCCTCCACCACACCACGGGGTCCTGTTCATCCAGAGGCAACGCCACCGCTCACTATTCATCCAACTCCCCCCCCGCAACACTCACTGTTCATCCTAGAGGCAGCATCGATCGGCTTCAGTTAGCAGCAGTAGCCAAGGAATCGCCTGATCGGGTTCAGTTAACAGCCATCGATCGATTGCTCGGGTTCAGTAACGCGTAGCCTGCAATGCAATCGCTCGGGTTCAGTTAGAGCCCAACGCCTCGCTCGGGTTCAGTTAGAGCCAATGCCTCGCACAGACACGCGTACGTGTACAAGAGAAACGCGCATTGCTCGGCCCCTGACCTCCCACCGTAACCGGGAACTCCCCGAAATTTTCCTTGCCCTCGCTTCTACCATGGTTTTTTCCGTCATGGACGGCCCAAAGAATGTCATGCAGCTGCGTCTCCGGCCCGCCCAGGACAAAATGCCCATTTTCTGTCATGATTTTTTGTCATAGAAGTAGGATCCCACCACATCTATGATGATACCAGGTTTTGTCACAATTATCATCATAGAAGTGTCATATCTATGACAAAAAAGTTTCGTTCGGCCCAAAATGTCACGGATGTGTCATTTTTTTGTAGTGTAAGAATTTGAGATTCGCTTGATGGGTTTGTGACACACCACCACCACTTCCTAGTAGTCTGTAGGATCATATTCTTCTGTGTTTCTATTGCTGCTAACCATGGCAGGATCACAAGCCAATGAGACTGATTGGGAGAACATGACGAACAAATAGTTACATGATAAATTTCAGCAAATGATGAGTGGGCAGGTGCAAGATGTGCTAAACAGATTTGAAGAGGCCATGGAGAAGATAGATGGAATTGAGAAGACTTTCGAAACAAAGCTCGATAACAAGTTTATTGAATTGCTCACGCGTCTTCCACAACCACCGCCAGTTGCACATATCACACCTCTGCAACGACAACAACAACGTCCCCTGCCGAATCAGTTTGGATGAGCGAAGCGTGTTCCTCTTGAGGATGGCCAAACTTCTGGTGCTGATGTACCTATTGTTGATGCTTCTTTGGCTCCTGCTACTGCGGCTGCTGGTGCCAAGGAGGAGGATGATTATGCGGGCGATTATGAGGATGTGGTTGATAAAAATCAAAACTACGTACAGCCACCAGCACCAGCACCAGGTCGTCCACATGCAAATAATCGCAATGGTAGGCCTGCACCACCACCTCATGTACGAGTTCATGACCATATTCCTAAACTGAAATTGAATATTCCACCATTTGAGGGTAGATATGTTCCTGATATATATCTTACTTGGGAGTTAGAAACCGAACAACATTTTACATGTGTACAATATCCCGAGGAGAGACGGGTTGCTGTTGTTGTTTCTGCTTTCACTAGTTTTGCATGTGTATGGTGGTCTGAACATTGTAGATTATTGATGAGGACATCAATACCACTGTTACACCCACAACCCCTACTGCTACATATACTGGACCAATTACTAGAGCTCGCGCACGCCAATTAAATTATCAGGTACTTCCGTTTCTTGGTAATGATTCGAATGTTCATGAGAATATGATGTTGCCTAAATTGGATACTTTTTTTTGCTTACAAATGAAGGGCCTAGCATGGATAAGAGGGAAGAACACTGGAGCAAGAACAAGCATGGAGATGATGGCATGCGCAAGGGGAGCAAGAACGGAATCACAAGTGATGATTACAGGAGTTTGAAGCCACCATAATGAGTGCATGAAGCCTTGGACGAAATATACAAGATGCCACTTCCTAAATTTCATCCAGAGGCTATTCTAGGTGCTGCGCCACCTTATTATTGGGCCAGGCCCATGTAATTTCGAAATACATCAGTATAGGCTATTTTTAGAGTCTGTATGTGTGGAGAAACAAGAGATATGGTTTGTTTTGGACCCTTTCCCCAAGGGCCACGAAATCCCCCCTCTTCCTCCATATATACAGCCCTTAGGGGACCGTTTAGACTTTGGGTTTTGTTTAGATTAAAAGTTCACCATAGCTGCAACTTCGCGTACTTCATTTGTGTTCAACGACCAGACAAAGGCATCTCAGAACCCCACCTTCATTAATAAAGCTTTCCTCTTATATTCGTAATATCCAGATTGCAATCTCGGTTTCTTGCTTGTTCTTCGTTTGCTTGCAGGAAAACAGACCCTCGTGGTCAGGTTGATCGAGCTCCCGCGTGGTTAATAACCCCTCGGAAGTTGGTTTAGCGATTGCTAAGGCGCGACGTCTCGCACGTTCATAGTCGGATCATCAAGGTTGACTCCCATAGAAAATGATAGCCACCATCTCATCGAAAGACGGGACACCTTTGCCTCTATCAAGTGATATCAAATTTCCAAGTTGCTCGGTGAGATTTTATATTTTTTGTACTTTAGATCGAGTCTGTTCTTCATACCTATAGTCCACGAAAAAGCCACAAAAAATTAGGGTTAGTTCATCATATCTGAACCAGTCTGAGCCAGTGCATAGTCTTTTCAGTATTTTGCTTTGTTCAATTTTCGGTTGCATCATCGTGTCTAGTTGCTGGTCTTAGCGTCTAATCTTTTAGAGTTTCGAGTTCTGTTCATGGGTATTCACGTCGTCGCCGCACCATCATTATCCGCTGCCATATAGCACCACCACATCAGATTCATTATCTGCTGCCATATACCACCACTACACCAGATACATCGTCCCTGCCATCGACCATCACCGCTTATTCGCCACCGTTCCGAGTCCATATACCAACACCGATCCGAGTCCATATAGAACCATCGACCCACATCAATATACCACCACCCCTCCAAGTCCATCTCATATTAGGTTAACTTTCGAGATCCATCTGTTTCCAGATTTGTGTTTTCCTTGTTTGAGTAGGTTTTGGATTCCAGCAATCTTTTGCCGTCCGTAGAAGAGGTTGGTTTCCACACAAAAAAAGAGTCCAGAAACCACCCTCCGTTTAGGTCCAAAATTTTCCAAAAACACAGTTGATAAAAAAAATTCTGGCTACCCTATTTTTAGGTGTTTCCAAGCGTATTGAGACAGTCGCTGTTAAAGAAAGTTTCTTTTGGGCCGTTTCCCGTTTTTGGGTCTGGGCAGTCAAAAAAAAATTGGTCGCAAAAATTTCGTGTCTATCCTGTTATCTTGACTTGGGAAGAGTTTTGAGACACTGGCCAATGTAGTGATTTTTGGCAAAAAAAAAGAGGACCGAAAAAAATCATAGTATGCTTTTCCCTTGTTTTCGAGCAGCGCCGTGATTTTTTTGGTGTTCTAGGCTCGCGTCTCTAGCACGGTCTAGCCTAGGACCAGCACAGTACCGTTGTTGAGCGTTTATTCAACTTTGCATCTCTGAATTGATTATTGATGACCCTTTTTGCTACCATATTATAAGCCTTGCCAGCTCCACATACATCTACGTCGTGTGTTTGACTCTCTCTGGTACTCGCTCTATCCAAGCTTTGAGAGTTTTGACTACAACGGTTGCCGATCACCACCTGCGGCTGGGTAAGAACTGGTAAGAATTTGAGATTCGCTTGACGGATTTGTGACATCCTGCCACTTTCTAGTAGTCTGTAGGATCATATTCTTGTGTGTTTATATTGCTACTAACTATGGCAGGACCACAAGCCAACGAGATTGACTGGCAGAACATGATGAACAAGGAGTTGCATGATAAATTTCAGCAAATGATGAGTGGCCAGGTGGGAGATGTGCTAAACAGATTTAAAGAGGCTATGGAGAAGATAGATGCCATGGAGAAGTCGTTCGAGACAAAGCTGGATAACAAGTTTAATAAATTGCTCAAGCGTCTTCCCCAACCACCAACGGCTGCACCTGTCGCACCTCTATAACAACCACAACAACATCTCCAACGCCGCCTTCTAAATCAAGTGGGACGAGCACATCGCGTTCCAATTGAGCCTAGTCAAAATTCTGGTGCCGCTGCACCTACTGTTGATGCTTCTTTGGCTCCTGCTACTGCGGCTGCTGGTGCGGAGGAGGATGATGATTATGCGGGCGATTATGAGGATGAGGTTGATAAAAATCAAAACTATGTACAACCACCAGCACCACCACTAGCAGGTCGACCTCAGGTATATATTCGCAACGGTAGGCCTGCACCACCACCTCAGGTAAGAGATAATGACCATATTCCTAAATTGAAATTGAGTATTCCAACATTTGAGGGTAGATATGTTCCTGATATATATCTTACATGGGAGTTAGAAACTGAACAACGTTTTACATGTTTACAATATCCCGAGGAGAGACGGGTTGCTGCTGCTGTTTGTGCTTTCACTAGTTTTGCATGTGTATGGTGGTCTGAACATTGTAGATTATATCCTATTCCAGCTACTTGGGCTGCTTTGAAAACTGCTATGCGTACTCGTTGGGTTCCACCATATTATCAACGTGAATTGCTTCAAAAATTGCAGCGTTTAAGACAAGGGAAAAATTCTGTAGAAGAATATTATTAGAAATTACAAACTGGCATGATTAGATGTGGTATTGTTGAGGAGAATGAAGCTATGCTTGCAGGTTTTATAGGTGGGTTAAATAGAGAGATTCAAACCATTCTAGAGTATAAGGAGTATACTAATATCACTCGTTTATTCCACCTTGCTTGTAAAGTTGAACGTGAAGTGCAGGATCGACAGGCATTGGCGCGAACTAACTTTCTGCAGGTCAACCTTCATCATGGACAACGTGTGCATCTTCTACTTCCACTGTACCAGTGCCTCCACCAGGTGCCACCTCTAGCCGTGATACAAGAAAGCAGGCACAACCACCACTATCTGCCAAGAGCGCATCTGCCGGGCCTGCACAGAGCTCTTCTTCTTCTATGGCATCAACATGGCACACAAGTGATATTATTTGTCGTCGTTGTAAGGGAAGAGGTCATTATGCGAGAGAATTCAAATCTCAGTGTGTGATGATTGCTACTGAGGATGGTGGGTATGAGTTCGCTAGTGACTATGATGAGGATACTTTGGCTCTTATTACACGTGAAGAACATGGTGAAGATGATTCTGAACATGAGACACAATACATGGCTCCTGAAGATGCTGACAGGTATGAATGTTTAGTTGCTCAACGTGTTTTGAGTGTGCAGGTCACACAAGCTGACCAAAATCAGAGGCATAATTTGTTCCATACAAAGGGAGTTGTGAAGGAACGCTCTGTGCGTGTCATCATAGATGGAGGGAGCTGCAACAACTTGGCTAGCATAGAGATGGTGGAGAAGCTATCTCTCACCACAAGACCACATGCACATCCTTACTACATCTAATGGTTCCACAACAGCGGCAAGGTTAAGTAACACGTACTGTTCGTGTGCATTTTAGTATCTCTACATATGCTGATTATGTTGATTTTGATGTGGTACCTATGCAAGCATGTTCCTTATTACTTGGTAGACCATGGCAATTTGATAAAAATTATGTACACCATGGTAGAAACAATCAGTATACTCTTGTTCATAAGGATAAAAATATTAGTTTGCTTTCTATGACTCCTGAGTCCATTTTGAAAGATGATATTAATAGAGCTAATAGAGCAAAACAGGAGAAAAATAAGAGTGAAAATCAGATTGTGGCAAAAGAATTGGAGCAACAAATGAAGCCTAATAATAAACCATCTAGTGTTGCTTCTGAAATTAAATTGAAAAAGTGCATGTTTACTTGCCACCAAATCTGATATTGATGATCTAGATTTTAGCAAATCTGTTTGCTTTGCTTTTGTGTGCAAAGAGGCATTATTTTCTTTTGAGGATGTACCTTCCTCTTTGCCTCCTGTTGTCACTAACATTTTGCAGGAGTTCGCTGACATCTTTCCACAAGACGTGCCACCGGGATTACCACCCATTCGAGGGATTGAGCATCAGATTGACTTAATTCCCGGTGCTTCGCTACCAAACCATGCGCCATATCGTACCAATCAAGAGGAGACGAAGGAGATTATGCGTCAAGTACAGGAGCTGCTCGACAAAGGTTATATACGTGAATCTCTTAGTCCTTGTGCTGTTATATCATACTAGTGCCAAAAAAGGATGGTACATCACGTATGTTTGTTGATTGTAGAGGCATTAATAATATTACTATTCATTATCGTCATCCTATTCCTAGGCTAGATGATATGCTTGATGAATTGAGTGGCTCTACAATATTCTCCAAAGTTGATTTGCGTAGTGGATACCATCAAATTCGTATGAAATTGGGAGACGAATGGAAAACAACATTTATGACTAAGTTTGGATTATATGAGTGGTTAGTCATGCCTTTTGGGTTAACTAATGCACCTAGTACTTTCATGAGATTAATGAACGAACTTTTACGTGCTTTCATTGGAAGATTTGTGGTAGCCTATTTTGATGATATACTAATTTATAGCAGATCTTTGGAGGAACATTTGGAACATTTACGTGTTGTTTTTATTGCTTTGCGTGATGCACATTTGTTTGGTAACCTTGGTAAGTGCACTTTTTGCACCGACCGAGTATCTTTTCTTGGCTATGTTGTTACTCCAGGGAATAGAAGTTGATAAAGCCAAGATTGAAGCTATTGAGAGTTGGCCGCAGCCCAAAATAGTCACACAAGTGAGGAGTTTTCTTGGCCTCGCTGGATTCTATAGGCGTTTTGTGAGAGATTTCAGCACCATTGCTGCATCTCTCAATGAGCTTACAAAGAAGGATGTGCCTTTTGTTTGGGGTACCGAATAGGAAGAAGCCTTCAAAGTATTGAAAGATAAGTTGACACATGCTCCTTTACTCCAACTTCCTGATTTTAATAAGACTTTTGAGCTTGAATGTGATGCTAGTGGAATTGGATTAGGAGGTGTGTTATTATAAGATGACAAACTAGTTGCATACTTTTCTGAAAAATTAAGTGGGCCTAGTCTGAACTATTCTACTTATGATAAAGAATTATATGCTCTTGTTCGGACTTTAGAAACATGGCAACATTATTTATGACCCAAAGAATTTGTTATACATTCTGATCATGAATCTTTGAAACACATTAAAAGTCAAGCAAAACTGAACCGTAGACATGCTAAATGGGTTGAATTCATTGAGACTTTCCCTTATGTCATTAAACAAAAGAAGGGTAAAGAAAATGTTATTGCTGATCCATTGTCTCGTCGTTATACTATGCTTTCACAACTTGACTTTAAAATATTTGGATTGGAGACCATCAAAGATCAATATGTGCATGATGCTAAATTTAAAGATGTATTGCAGAGTTGTAAGGAAGGGAGAACATGGAACAAGCTTGTCATTAACGATGGATTTGTGTTTCGTGCTAAGAAGCTATGCATTCCAGCTAGCTCCGTTCGTCTTTTGTTGTTGCAGGAGGCGCATGGAGGAGGATTAATGGGACACTTTGGTGTGAAGAAGATGGAGGATATACTTGTGTGACGCCCGGGTAATTAAGCTATAGTGAACCTCTGCTAATGATGTCGCGTCACCTCTGTTACTGTTGCTAAATCTCGCGTTAGTTCAAAACCGATTCAAAATCCAAATTCAAAAACAAGTCAAACAATTAAAGTTTTCAAAAGTCAAAACTAAAATGTTCTTATTGTGACAAATAATTCATAACATATATTGGTGGAGAAACCAAGTCTTTATAAAATGTTTAAATGCACTAAACTAATTAAATCAGTAGCTAAAACCATTAATTAAATGCCTTTTCTATTTTGTAAAATAATAAACTATATTATTTTGAGATGAAACCTTTTGTGGTTGTGACATAATTTGTAACATCAATTTAGGTGTCAATTTGGTATTTTATTAAAATAAAATAATTAGGAACTAAAAGAAAACAGAAAAGAAAAATAAGAAAAAGTAAAACAAAACAAAACAAACAAACAAAAAGAAAAGGGAACCCCCCCCCCTCACTGGGCTCCGGCCCAACTGGTCCACCTAACCTCCCTGGCCTATATGGCCTCGTACCCCCCCCCTCACACCCTCTCCTCCCTCTGTTCGCTCCTGCCTCTGCCGAGTAACGCCGCTGCCATGCCCTGGCGCTAGCCTTTCCCGTCCCTTGGCCCCGGCGCCGGCCTCTGCCTCCGCTGACCTCGCGTCGCTCCCTTTCCCCGCAACCGCCCGACCGCGCCCGACGCCGCACCGTCGTGAACCCCATGGCCACCGGCCTCCCTGAGCAGGCCGACGCTTCGAGGGGCTGCCCCTCGACTCCACGCCAACGCCAGCGAGCATGAGCTTCACCAAGTCGTTGCCATCGTATCTTCTTCAACCTCGACCGCCTCTCCGATCCCCGTCGAGCCCGCTACCATACCTACAGCTCCACTGTGAGCCGCCATCCGTTCCCCCCTCCCCTTGCTCAATTAGGCCGTCCCTGGTGCCGTTTTCCATGGGGCTTTACTCCGGTCGCCGCCTGCTGTTAGCATTGGCAGCGTTCTCGGTCTCCCCGACGACTTGTCACGACCACCGTCCGACACGACGCCTCCCATGTTGTCGGACGCGCCCAACCACGTGCCCTTTCCTGGCCAGAGGGTCGATTCCGGCGAGCTCCCGCATGACGTCACCGTGTTCTGCCTCGTCGGCCTGGTTGACCGTTCGAACCGCCCGTGGGCCACTAACAGGTGAACCCCGCGGGATCAGCCGCTAAGCTGGCCTCTAATCTATCACCCATGTGTAAATGACAAATGGGACCCACGTCCAAATTAACCTGGGATTAATTAAGCAAACCTAGTGAACTCCTGATAGGTGGGTCCAAACCTTTCAATTAACCCACTTCATAAATAACCCGGGTTAGCTTTGCACCCAATGATATGTGGGCCCCCATGCTTAATTAAACTGGTTTTATAATTAAAACTTAAATTGTTAATTAGTTTGTCACTGCCAGATGGGGCCCACCCACTAATAAATCCTTCTATTAAATTAAACCATGTTAAATAACTTTATCTATTACAGGTGGACTCCCCTTGGTCAGTTTGACCAGTCAGCAGCTAACTGCTGATTGCTGACTCAGCAGTCAACACGGGCCACTAACAGCCTCTAACAACTCTGCTGGGCACACTTCAGTGTGTACTCATAGCAAATTGCTATTTAATTTTCAATTGATAATAATTTCAAAAATGAATAAACTTTGAAAATCTTATAAAATAAATCATAACTCGGATGAAAATAGTTTCTACATGAAAGTTGCTCAGAACGACGAGACGAATCCAAATACGCAATCTGTCCGTCCGCCACACGCCCCTAACATAGTGAACAGGCAACAATCCACCTCCGGTTCGTCTGTTCGAAAACGCCGAACACCGGGATACTTTCCTGGATGTTTCCCCCCTTCGCCAGTATCGCCTAGCACCGCGTTAGATCACCCCTCTTCTTCTCCGGTAGACCTGTGTATTGCTATGTTATGATTTGTGATCCTTTGATTGCTCCGTATTTACTGTTTCTTCCCCCTCTTCTTCTCTGGTAGACCTCGAGACCGGGGCTGATGCCACTGAGTACGACTACATCCCCGACGACCCCTCCTTCTTGCCAAAGCAACCAGGCAAGCCCCCCCTTGATCACCAGATATCGCCCATTCTTCTCTCTACTGCTTGCATTAGAGTAGTGTAGCCTGTTACTATTTGGTTACTCCTATTCTGTTGCATAGCCTGTCATTGTTGCTACATTCATTGATACCTTACCCGCAATCCTAAATGCCTAGTATAGGATGCTAGTTTATCATCATTGGCCCTACATTCTTGTCAGTCTGCCTTGCTATACTACCGGCCGTGATCACTTGGGAGGAGATCACAGGTATATACTATACATATATACATACTATACCGATGGTGACTAAAGTCGGGTTGGCTCATTGAGTACCCACAAGTCATTCCAATGTGGGGGCTGGAAGGACAGGTGGCTCCATCCCGGTAGAGGTGGGCCTGGGTTCCCGACGGCCCTCGACTGTTACTTTGAGGCGGAGCGATAGGGTAGGTTGAGACCACTGATACGTCTCCAACGTATCTATAATTTTTTATTGTTCCATGCTATTATATTACCCCTTTTCGATGTTTATGGGCTTTATTTTACATATTTATATCATTTTTGGGACTAACCTACTAACCGGAGGCTGCTACGTCTTGAGCTTGCATTGGTTTTCCTCGAAGAGGAGAGGGTGATGCAGCAAAGTGTAGCATAAGTATTTCCCTCAGTTTTGAGAACCAAGGTATCAATCCAGTTGGAGGATCCTCAAAAGTCACACGCACCTACACAAACAAACTGAGAACTCGCAACCAACGCAAAAGAAGGGGTTGTCAATCCCTTCACGGCCACTTGCGAAAGTGAGATCTAATAAAGATAGTATGATAAGATAAATATATTTTTGGTATTTTGTAATATAGATGCAAAAAGTAAAGATACAAATAAAGTAGATGGAAAGCAAATATAATAAGAGATAGACCCGGGAGCCATAGGTTTCACTAGAGGCTTCTCTCAAGATAGCATAAGTATTACGGTGGGTGAACAAATTACTGTCGAGCAATTGATAGAAAAGCGCATAGTTATGAGATTATCTAGGCATGACCATGTATATAGGCATCACGTCCATAACAAGTAGACCGACTCCTGCCTGCATCTACTACTATTACTCCACACATCGATCGCTATCCAACATGCATCTAGAGTATTAAGTTCATAAGAACAGAGTAAGACATTAAGCAAGATGACATGATGTAGAGGGATAAACACATGCAATATGATATAAACCCCATCTTGTTATCCTCGATGGCAACAATACAATATGTGTCTTGCAACCCTTTCTGTCCTTGGGTAAGAACACCGCAAGATTGAACCCCAAGCTAAGCACTTCTCCCATGGCAATAAAGATCGATCTAGTAGGCCAAACCAAACTGATAACTCGAAGAGACTTGCAAAGATAACTCTATCATACATAAAAGAATTCAGAGAAGATTCAGATATTATTCATAGATAAATTTGATCAAAAACCCACAATTCATCGAATCTCGACAAACACACCGCAAAAAGAGTTTATCGAATAGATCTCCACAAGAGAGGGGGAGAACATTGTATTGAGATCCAAAAAGAGAGAAGAAGCCATCTAGCTAATAACTATGGACCCGTAGGTCTGTGGTAAACTACTCACAACTCATCGGAGGGGCAAGGATGTTGATGTAGAGGCCCTCCGTGGTTGCTTCCCCCTCCGGCAGAGTGCCGGCAAGGGCTCCAAGATGGGATCTCACGGATACAGAAGGTTATGGAGGTGGAAATTGTGTTTCGTGGTGCTCATGGATGTTTTCGAGGTACGTAGGTATATATAGGAGGAAGAAGTACGTCGGTGGACGCCCGAGGGGCCGAAGAGACAGGGGGGCGCGCCCTCCTATCTCGTGGGGCCCTCGGAGCTTTCTTGACTTCCACTCCAGGCTCTCCGAATCAGATTTGTTCCAAAAATAACGCTCCCGAAGGTTTCATTCCGTTTGGACTCCGTTCGATATTCCTTTTCTTCCAAATACTGAAATAGGCAAAAAAACAGCAATATGGGTTGGGCCTCCGGTTAGTAGGTTAGTCCCAAAAATGATATAAATGTGTAAACTAAAGCCCATAAACATCCAAAAGGGGTAATATAATAGCATGGAACAATCAAAAATTATAGATACGTTGGAGACGTATCAAGCATCCCCAAGCTTAATTCCTGCTCGTCCTCGAGTAGGTAAATGATAAAAAAGAAATTTTTGATGTGGAATGCTACCTAGCATATTTCTCAATGTAATTTTCTTTATTGTGGCATGAATGTTCAGATCCAAATGAATACAAAATAAAAGTTCATATTGACATAAGAAATAGTAATACTTCAAGCATACTAATCAAAGTAATCATGTCTACTTAAAATAACATGGCTAAAGAAAGTTATCCCTACAAAATCATATAGTCTGGCTATGCTCTATCTTCATCACACAAAGTGTTTAATCATGCACAACCCCGATGACAAGACAAGCAATTGTTTCATACTTTAATAATCTCAAACTTTTTCAACTTTCACGCAATACATGAGCGTGAGCCATGGACATAGCACTATATGTGTGATAGAATGGTGGTTGTGGAGAAGACAAAAAGGAGAAGATAGTCTCACATCAACTAGGCATATCAACGGGCTATGGAGATGCCCATTAATAGATATCAATGTGAGTGAGTAGGGATTGCCATGTAACGGATGCACTAGAGCTATGAATATATGAAAGCTCAATAAAAGAAACTAAGCGGGGTGCATCCAACTTGCTCGCTCACGAAGACCTAGGGCACTTTTGAGGAAGCCCATCATTGGAATATACAAGCCAAGTTCTATAATGAAAAATTCCTACTAGTATATGAAAGTGACAACATATGAGACTCTCTAACATGAAGATCATGGTGCTATTTTGAAGCACAAGTGTGGAAAAAGAGATAGTAGCATTGTCCCTTCTCTCTTTTTCTCTCATTTTATTTTTTTTCTTTTCTTCTTTTTTCTTTCTCTTTTTTATTTCTTTTTTCTTTGGCCTTCTTTTTTTTCTTTCGGCCTTTCTCTTTTTCTTTTCCTTTTTTTCTTTCTGTAAAGTCCGAAGTCTCATCCGACTTGTGGGGGAATCATAGTCTTCATCATCCTTTCCTCACTAGGACAATGCTCTAATAATGAAGATCATCACACTTTTATGGATTTACAAATCAAAGCTAGAACATGATATGACTCTATATGAATGCCTCCGGCGGTGTACCGGGATATGCAATGAATCAAGAGTGACATGTATGAAAATTATGAAGGTGTCCTTGCCACAAATACAATGTTAACTACATGATCATGCAAAAAGCAATATGACAAAAGTAATGCGTGTCATATGAACGGAACGGTGGAAAGTTGCATGGCAATATATCTCGGAATGGATATGGAAATGCCATAATAGGTAGGTATGGTGGCTGTTTTGAGGAAGGTAAATGGTGGGTGTATGGTACCGGCAAAAGTTGCGCGGTACAAGAGAGGCTAGCAATGGTGGAAGGGTGAAAGAGTGCGTATAATCCATGGACTCAACATTAATCAAAAGAACTCATATACTTGTTGCAAAAAAATTAGAAGTCATCAAAAACCAAAGTACTATGCGCATGCTCCTAGGGGGATAGATTGGTAGGAAAATACCATCGCTCGTCCCCGACCGCCACTCATAAGGAAGACAATCAATAAATAAAATTGTGCTCCAACTTCATCACAACGCGGTTCACCATACGTGCATGCTACGGGAATCACAAGCTTCAACACAAGCATTCTTTAAATTCATAATCACCCAACTAGCATGACTTTAATATCACTACCTCCATATCTCAAAACAATTATCAAGCATCAAATTGGTCATAGCATCCAATTCACTTTCTATGATAGTTTTTATTATACCCAACTTGGATGCTCATCATTCTAGGACCAACTTTATGATCATAGCAAATACCATGCTGTTCTAAAATAATCTCAAAATGATATAAGTGAAGCATGAGAGACTAGCAATTTCTTCAAAATTAAGACACCACCGTGCTATAAAATATATAAGTGAAGCACTAGAGCAAAAACTATCAAGCTCAAAAGATACAAGTGAAGCACATAGAGTATTCTAGCAAATCCTAATCAAATAGGCTTCTCCCAAAAGGTGTGTACAGCAAGGATGATTGTGGTAAACTAAAAAGCAAAGACTAATATAATACACAATGCTCCAAGAAAAACACATATCATGTGGCGAATAAAAATATAGCTCCAAGTAAAGTTACCAATGAACGAAGATGAAAGAGGGGATGCCTTCCCGGGGCATCCCCAGGCTTAGGCTTTTGGGTATTCTTGAATATCTTGGCCTTCCATGGGCATCCCCAAGCTTAGGCTCTTGCCACCCTTTATTCCATAGTCCATAAAAGCTTTACCCAAAACTTGAAAACTTCACAACACAAAACTCAACAGGAAATCTTATAAGCTCCGTTAGTGAAAGAAAACAAAACCACCACATAAGGTACTGCAATGAACTCATTCTTTATTTATATTGGTGTTAAACCTACTGTATTCCAACTTCTTTATGGTTTATAAACTAATTTACTAGCCATAGATGCATTGAAATAAGTAAACAACACACGGAAAACAGAATCTGTCAAAAACAGAATAGTCTGTAGCAATCTGTAACTAACGCAAACTTATGGAACTCTAACAATCCTACCAAACTAGGAAGTCCTGGACAATTTGTTTATTGAACAGCATCAAAAATAATCAATGCAAAATCACGTTCCTGTGATTTAACAAAATTATACTCGTGCGCGCAAAGTTTCTGTTTTTCAGCAGAATCAAATCAACTATCATCGTAGGTTATCCTATAGGTTCTACTTGGCACAAACACTAATTAAAAGATAAAAACACATCTATCCAGAAGGTAGATGCAAGATTTATTACTAAACAGGAGCGAAAACAAAAAACATAAATAAAAATTGGGTTGCCTCCCAACTAGCGCTATCGTTTAACTCCCCTAGCTAGGCATAAAAACAAAGATAGATCTAACGAGTGCCATCTTTGGCACTAAATTCATCAATAGAGCGATTGTGATCTCTAGGGGTTTCTTCCCTTTTAGCAATGGATAAACCTTTAGGCAAAAATTCAAGAAATTCATTGGTAGCAAAAGGTTCCTTAACGATAGAGAGGCAATTGGGAAGAACACTTATGGATTTGAGATCCCCATCTCCCTTACTAGAAGATTCACCCTTATTTTTAGGAACATAAATAAACTTGGCAATTTTAGTAGGGGATTTTGGAGTGGTTTTCATGTGGGAAAACGTGGAACCCAAGTTTGTAATGATATCCTCAAGTTTACTGATTCTAGAAGAGTCGAGATCTATTTTTTCATTGACTATAGGTTCTTTTTCCTTAAGATTTTTCAAAGTAACTCCAACCCTAGATCCAAATTGGGTAATGTGATTATGAATCTTTTTATCCAATTTTTCAATCAACTCAACAGTGGAAATTTTATTTTCAATAATATCAAGCTGTTGCATCACATGTTCTAGGGTTAAAACCGTTCCATTAACCAAAAGAGGTGGTGGGCCAAACAAATCTAACATAGCATTATAAGCATCAAAAGTATGGCTACTCATAAAATCACCTCCGGTAGCAATATCAAGAACACATCTATTCCAAGGAGTAATGCCTACATAAAAATTGCGGAGAAGAACAGAAGTAGCAAGCTTCCTAGTAGCTTTATATTGGGCATTGCAAATTCTATGCCAAGCATATTTTAAACTTTCCCTTTCCCTTTGCTTAAAATTGTGAATTTTTTGTTCGGGAGTAAGAATAAAGATAGGAGGACTAGCCATAACGACAAGGTAAACGGACTAACACACTAGCAAACAGAAAAACGGCAAACTAAGAGAGAGGAGGAGATTGGGAAAGAGAGGGCGAATATAACGGCAAGGGTGAAGTGGGGGAGAGAAAAACAAGAGGCAAATGGCAAATAATATAAATGCGAGGGAGATGGGTTTGTGATGGGTACTTGGTATGTCTTGACTTGAGCGAAGATCTCCCCGGCAACGGCGCCAGAAATCAATCTTGCTACGTCTTGAGCTTGCGTTGGTTTTCCTCGAAGAGGAGAGGGTGATGCAACAAAGTGTAGCGTAAGTATTTCCCTCAATTTTGAGAACCAAGGTATAAATCCAGTAGGAGGCTCCTCAAAAGTCCCACGCACCTACACAAACAAACCGAGAACTTTCAACCAACGCAAAAAAGGGGTTGTCAATCCCTTCACGGCCACTTGCGAAAGTGAGATCTAATAAAGATAGTATGATAAGATAAATATATTTTTGGTATTTTGTAATATAGATGCAAAAAGTAAAGATACAAATAAAGTAGATGGAAAGCAAATATAATAAGAGATAGACCCGGGGGCCATAGGTTTCACTAGAGGCTTCTCTCAAGATAGCATAAGTATTATGGTGGGTGAACAAATTACTGTCGAGCAATTGATAGAAAAGCGCATAGTTATGAGATTATCTAGGCATGATCATGTATATAGGCATCACGTCCATAACAAGTAGACCGACTCCTGCCTGCATCTACTACTATTACTCCACACATCGACCGCTATCCAGCATGCATCTAGAGTATTAAGTCCATAAGAACAGAGTGACGCATTAAGCAAGATGACATGATGTAGAGGGATAAACACATGCAATATGATATAAACCCCATCTTGTTATCCTCGATGGCAACAATACAATACATGTCTTGCAACCCTTTCTGTCACTGGGTAAGAACACCGCAAGATTGCACCCAAAGCTAAGCACTTCTCCCATGGCAAGAAAGATCAATCTAGTAGGCCAAACCAAACTGATAACTCGAAGAGACTTGCAAAGATAACTCAATCATACATAAAAGAATTCATAGAAGATTCAAATATTATTCATAGATAAACTTGATCATAAACCCACAATTCATCGGATCTCGACAAACACACCGCAAAAAGAGTTTACATTGAATAGATCTCCACAAGAGAGGGGAAGAACATTGTATTGAGATCCAAAAAGAGAGAAGAAGCCATCTAGCTAATAACTATGGACTCGTATGTCTGTGGTAAACTACTCACAACTCATCGGAGGGGCAAGGATGTTGATGTAGAGGCCCTCCATGGTTGCTTCCCCCTCCGGCAGAGTGCCGTCAAGGGCTCCAAGATGTGATCTCACGGATACAGAAGGTTACGGCGGTGGAAATTGTGTTTCATGGTGCTCCTGGATGTTTTTGGGGTACGTAGGTATATATAGGAGGAAAAAGTATGTCGGTGGATGCCCGAGGGGCCCATGAGACAGGGGCGCACCCTACAGGGGGCGCCCTCCTATCTCGTGGGGCCCTCGGAGCTTTCTTGACTTGCACTCCAGGCTCTCCGGATCAGATTTGTTCCAAAAATAACGCTCCCGAAGGTTTCATTCCGTTTGGACTCCGTTTGATATTCCTTTTCTTCAAAATACTGAAATAGTCAAAAAAACAGCAATATGGGCTAGCCCTCCGGTTAGTAGGTTAGTCCCAAAAATGATATAAATGTGTAAAATAAAGCCCATAAACATCCAAAAGGGGTAATATAATAGCATGGAACAATCAAAAATTATAGATACGTTGGAGACATATCAGAGGCCCAGCCCATATTGCTGTTTTATTGGCTGTTTCAGTATTTCGAAGAAAAGGAATATCAAACGGACTCCAAATAGAATGAAACCTTCGACAACGTGATTTTTTGGAAGAATATCATCCTGGAGGCTTGGAGATCAAGTCAGAAGACCCTCGAGGAGCCCAGGAGATAGGCCCTCCCCTACAGGGCGCGGCCCGCTATCTCGTGGGCCTCTCGAGCATCTCCCGACCGACTTCTTTCGCCTATATAAGCCTACGTACCCTAAAACCATCGAATATCGAGATAGATCAGGAGTTCCGCCGCCGCAAGCCTCTGTAGCCACCAAAAACCTCTTGGGAGTCCGTTCCGGCACCCTGCCGGAGGGGGAACCCATCACCGGTGGCCATCTTCATCATCCCGGCGCTATCCATGACGAGGAGGGAGTAGTTCACCCTCGGGGCTGAGGGTATGTACTAGTAGCTATGTGTTTGATCTCTCTCTCTCTCTCTCGTGTTCTCTCTCGTGTTCCCTCTATGGCACGATCTTGATGTATCCCGAGCTTTGCTATTGTAGTTGGATCTTATGATGTTTCTCCCCCTCTACTCTCTTGTGATGAATTGAGTTTCCCCTTTGAAATTACCTTATCGGATTGAGTCTTTTATGAGAACACTTGATGTATGTCTTGCCGTGCTTATCTGTGGTGACAATGGGATATCACGTGCCACTTGATGTATGTTTTGGTGACCAACTTGCGGGTTCCGCCCATGAACCTATGCATAGGGGTTGGCACACGTTCTTGACTCTCCGGTAGAAACTTTGGGGCACTCGTTGAAGTACTTTGTGTTGGTTGAATGAATATGAGATTGTGTGATGCATATCGTATAATCATGCCCATGGATACTTGAGGTGACAATGGAGTATCTAGGTGACATTAGGGTTTTGGTTGATTTGTGTCTTAAGGTGTTATTCTAGTACGAACTCTTTTATAGATCGATCCGAAAGAATAACTCTGAGGTGGTTTCGTACCCTACCATAATCTCTACGTTTGTTCTCCGCTATTACAGGCTTTGGAGTGACTCTTTGTTGCATGTTGAGGGATTGTTATATGATCTATCTATATTATTATTGTTGAGAGAACTTGCACTAGTGAAAGTATGAACCCTAGGCCTTGTTTCCTATCATTGCAATACCGTTTACGCTCACTTTTATCATTGGTTACCTTGCTGTTTTTATTATTTCAGATTACAAATACCTTTATCTACCATCCATATTGCACTTGTATCACCATCTCTTCGCCGAACTAGTGCACCTATACAATTTACCATTGTATTGGGTGTGTTGGGGACACAAGAGACTTTTTGTTATTTGGTTGCAGGGTTGCTTGAGAGAGACCATCTTCATCCTACGCCTCCTATGGATTGATAAACCTTAGGTCATCCACTTGAGGGAAATTTGCTACTATCCTACAAACATGTGCACTTGCAGGCCCAACAACGTCTACAAGAAGAAGGTTGTGTAGTAGACATCAAGCTCTTTTCTGGCGCTGTTGCCGGGGAGGTGAGTGCTTGAAGGTATGTCTTTAGATCTTGCAATCGAATCTTTTTGTTTCTTGTTTTATCACTAGTTTAGTTTATAAAAGAAAACTACAAAAAAATGGAGTTAAGTTTGTCTCATACGCTTCGTCTTTTTAATATCTTTCGTGAGTATGAGGGGAAGCAAAATTGTGCTCAAGTGCTAGAAGAAGAATGCATTAAAATTCTTGGTACTAAAACTTTGAATGATGAGCATGATTGCAATGTTGTTAGTGTGAATTCCTTGTATATCCATGATGCTAATGATATGCAAAGCCACAAGCTTGGGGAAGCTATGTTTGATGAATATGACTGTTTTTGTCCCCCAAGTTTTGATGAGCAAATTTATTATGATGAAAGCATGCCCCATATTTATGATGATTATATTGATGAAAGTGGGTTTGGAAGAGTGTCAACTTTAGGAATTAGTGATCCCACTATTTTGGAGGATGTTGAATCTTACTGTGATGAACATGAAAGTGGATTTGGAAGAGTGTCAACTTTATTTAGTGATGATTACACTATTTCAGAAGAGGTTCCAATTGATTATGAGAACAAAGTTTCTATCTATGATGATTATTGTGATGACTTGTATGCTATTAGGAATAATGATAACCATGAAACTTGTCATCATGATTTTAGTTTTCAATTGGATTATGCCTCACATGATAATTATTTTGTTGAGTTTGCTCCCACTACTATTAATGAGAAGAATTTTGCTTATGTGGAGAGTAGTAAATTTTCTATGCTTGTAGATCATGAAAAGAATGCTTTACGTGCTGGTTATATTGTTGAATTCATTCATGATGCTACTGAAAATTATTATGAGGGAGGAATATATGCTTGTAGGAATTGCAATAATATCAAGTTTCCTCTCTATGTGTTTAAAAGTTTGAAGCTATGCTTGTTTTACCTTCCTATGCTAGTTAATTATTGTTCCCATAAGTTGTTTGCTCTCAAAATTCCTATGCATAGGAAGTGGGTTAGACTTAAATGTGCTAGTCATATGCTTCATGATGCTCCCATTATGTTTCAATTCTTATCTTTTATGTGAGCATCATTGCCATCATCATGCCTAGCTAGAAAGGCATTAAAGAAAAGCGCTTGTTGGGAGACAACACAATATCTATCCTTACTGTTTTTGTGTGTTCACATGATTATGCTACTGTAGTAATCATGTTTTATAGCTTTTGTTTCAATAAAGTGCCAAGTAAGACCTTTAGGATAGCTTACGGTGATAGTTGTGTTGATCCTACTGAAAATCAGAAACTTTTGCACCCAGTAAATTAGTTTTGTTAATTTACAGAAATGTTCTTATGATCTGATTTGTTTTGATCTGGATTGGTACACAAATTGTTTAGGACTTACTAATTTGGTAGGATTTTTTGAGTTCCAGAAGTATACGTTTGATACAGATTACTATAGGCTGTTCTGTTTTTGACAGATTCTGTTTTCTATGTGTTGTTTGCTTATTTTGATGAATCTATGAGTAGTATCGGAGGGTATGAACCATAGATAAGTTGTAATACAGTAGATATTACACCAATATGAATTTAGAATGAGTTCATTACAGTACATAAGTGGTGGTTTTATTTTCTTATACTAACGGAGCTTACGAGTTTTCTGTTGAGTTTTGTGTTGTGGAGTTTTCAAGTTTTGGGTAACGATTGGATGGACTATGGAATAAGGAGCGGCAAGAGCCTAAGCTTGGGGATTCGCAAGGCACCCCATGGTAATATTCAAGGACAACCAAGAGCCTAAGCTTGGGGATGCCCCGGAAGGCATCCCCTCTTTCGTCTTTGTTCATCAGTAAGTTTACTTGAAGCTATATTTTTATTCGCCACATGATATGTGTTTTGCTTGAAGCGCCATTTTATTTTGTTAGTATTTGCTTGCTGTTATTTAGAATAATGTTTTGCATCTTTAGTTTCAATAAGAAAGTCAAGGATAGCCTTTGACATGCTTATTTTGCTAGTATACATGTTGCTGTTTGAAAACAGAAAGTTTACTGCTGTTGCAAAAATTCCCTAGAAAAGTGAAAGAATGGTATAATGTTGAATCTTTTTGCACAATGAGATCTGATAAATTTACTACAGTGGTAATTTTATTTCATAATTGTTGGAGTTAGGTAAGTATTGATACTCTTGCATTCTTTACAGACTGTACTGTTTTGACAGATTGTTGTTATGTTTGCATTGTTTGCATATGTTTGCTTGTTTAATAATTCTATTTGAGGATAGGAGTATTAATTATGCAGAGGCATTTAGTATGCAATGTTGAATAATAATTTTAATGATTTGTTACAGTAGAAAATGATAAGGTTTTGCATTGGTTTATACTAACCTATCTAACGAGTTCTTGTCGAGTTTGGTGTGAATGAAGCTTTTGATAGAAAGAGAAACCATGATATGAGAGGAATTAAGGAGACACAAAAGTTCAAGCTTGGGGATGCCCAAGGCGCCCCAAGATAATATTTCAAGAAGTCTCAAGCATCTAAGCTTGGGGATGCCCCGGTAGGCATCCCACCTTTCTTCTTCAACAATTATCAGTTAGTATCGGTTGAGCCTAAGTTTTTGCTTCACATGAATTGTGCTATCCTTGCAATGTCATTTTATTTTGTTTTGCTTGCTGTTTGAATACAATACCAAGATCTGAAATTCTTAAATGTTAGAGAGTCTCCACATAGTTGCACAATTATTCGGCTACTCATTGATCTTCACTTATATCTTTCGGAGTAGTTTGTCATTTGCTCTAGTGCATCACTTATATCTTTTAGAGCACGGCAGTGGTTATATTTTGTAGAAATTGCTAGTCTCTCATGCTTCACTTATATTATTTTGAGAGTCTTTTAGAACAGCATGGTATTTGCTATGGTTACAAAGTTGGTCCTAGAATGATGAGCATCCAAGTTGGGTATAATAAAGACTATCATAGGAAGTGAATTGGATGCTATGATCAACTTGATGCTTGATAATTGTTTTGAGATATGGAGGTAGTGATATTAAAGTCATGCTAGTTGGGTGATTATGAATTTAAAGAATGCTTGTGTTGAAGTTTGTGATTCCTGTAGCATGCACGTATGGTGAACCGCTTCGTGATGAAGTCGGAGCACAATTTTATTTATTGATTGTCTTCCTTATGAGTGGCGGTCGGGGACGAGCGATGGTCTTTTCCTACCAATATATCCCCCTAGGAGCATGCGCGTAGTGCTTTGGTTTTTGATGACTTCTAAATTTTTGCAACAAGTATATGAGTTCTTTTGACTAATGTTGAGTCCATGGATTATACGCACCTCACCCTTCCACCATTGCTAGCCTCTCTTGTACCGCGCAACTTTCACCGGTACCATACACCCACTATATACCTTCCTCAAAACAGCCACCATACCTACCTATTATGGCATTTCCATAGCCATTCCAAGATATATTGCCATGCAACTTTCCACTGTTCCGTTCATATGACACGCATTACTTTTGTCATATTGCTCTTTGCGTGATCATGTAGTTTACATCGTATTTGTGGCAAGGCCACCTTCATAATTTTCATACATGTTGCTCTTGATTCATTGCATATCCCGGTACACCGCTGGAGGCATTCATATAGAGTCATATCTTGTTCTAGCTTTGAGTTGTAAATCCATAAAAGTGTGATGATCTTCATTATTAGAGCATTGTCCCAGTGAGGAAAGGATGATGGAGACTATGATTCCCCCACAAGTCGGGATGAGACTTTGGACTTTACCAAAAGAAAAGGAAAAGAAAAAGAAAAAAATATAGAAAGGCCAAAAAGAAAAAAAGGCCAAAGAAAAAAAGGGGAAAAAGAAAAGAAAAAGAAAAAATAAAATAAGAGAAAAAGAGAGAAGGGACAATGCTACTAACTCTTTTTCCACACTTGTGCTTCAAAGTAGCACCATGATCTTCATGATAGAGAGTCTCATATGTTGTCACTTTCATATACTAGTGGGAATTTTTCATTATAGAACTTGGCTTGTATATTCCAATGATGGGCTTCCTCAAAAGTTCCCTAGGTCTTCGTGAGCAAGCAAGTTGGATGCACCCCACTTAGTTTATTTTGTTGAGCTTTCATATATTTATAGCTCTAGTGCATCCGTTGCATGACAATCCCTACTCACTCACATTGATATATATTAATGGGCATCTCCATAGCTCGTTGATACTCCTAGTTGATGTGAGACTATCTTCTCCTTTTTGTCTTCTCCACAACCACCATTCTATTCCACATATAGTGCTATGTCCATGGCTCACGCTCATGTATTGCGTGAAAGTTGAAAAAGTTTGAGATTATTAAAGTATGAAAAAATTGCGTGGCTTGTCACCGGGGTTGTGCATGATTAAATACTTTGTGTGATGAAGATAGAGCAATAGCCAGACTATATGATTTTGTAGGAATAACTTTCTTTAGCCATGCTATTTTGAGAAGATGTGATTACTTTGATTAGTATGCTTGAAGTATTAATATTTCTTATGTCAATATGAACTTTTACTTTGTATCATTTGGAGCTGAACATTCATGCCACAATAAAGAAAATTACATTGAGAATTATGCTAGGTAGCATTCCACATCAAAAATTCCATTTTTATCATTTACCTACTCGAGGACGAGCAGGAATTAAGCTTGGGGATGCTTGATACATCTCCAACGTATCTATAATTTTTGATTGTTCCATGCTATTATATTACCCCTTTTGGATGTTTATGGGCTTTATTTTACATATTTATATCATTTTTGGGACTAACCTACTAACCGGAGGCCCAACCCACATTGCTGTTTTATTGCCTGTTTCAGTATTTCGAAGAAAAGGAATATCAAACAGAGTCCAAACGGGATGAAACCTTCGGCAACGTGATTTTTTGGAACATCCTGGAGGCTTGGAGATCAAGTCAGAAGACCCTCGAGGAGCCCAGGAGATAGGGCCCCCCTACAGGGCACGGCCCCCTGTCTCGTGGGCCCCTCGAGCACCTCTCAACCGACTTCTTTCGCCTATATAAGCCTACGTACCCTAAAACCATCGAATATCAAGATAGATCGGGAGTTCCGCCGGTGCAAGCCTCTTTAGCCACCAAAAACCTCTCGGGAGTCCGTTCCGGCACCCTGCCGGAGGGTGAACCCATCACCGGTGGCCATCTTCATCATCCCGGCGCTATCCATGACGAGGAGGGAGTAGTTCACCCTCGGGGCTGAGGGTATGTAACAGTAGCTATGTGTTTGATCTCTCTCTCTCTCGTGTTCTCTCTCGTGTTCCCTCTATGGCACGATCTTGATGTATCCCGAGCATTGCTATTGTAGTTGGATCTTATGATGTTTCTCCCCCTCTACTCTCTTGTGATGAATTGAGTTTCCCCTTTGAAGTTATTTTATCGGATTGAGTCTTTTATGGGAACACTTGATGTATGTCTTGCCGTGCTTATCTGTGGTGACAATGGGATATCACGTGCCACTTGATGTATGTTTTGGTGACCAACTTGCAGGTTCTGCCCATGAACCTATGCATAGGGGTTGGCACATGTTCTTGACTCTCCGGTAGAAACTTTGGGGCACTCTTTGAAGTACTTTGTGTTGGTTGGATGAATCTGAGATTGTGTGATGCATATCGTATAATCATGCCCATGGATACTTGAGGTGACAATGGAATATCTAGGTGACATTAGGGTTTTGGTTGATTTGTGTCTTAAGGTGTTATTCTAGTACAAACTCTTTTATAGATCGATCCGAAAGAATAACTTTGAGGTGGTTTCGTACCCTACCATAATCTCTACGTTTGTTCTCCGCTATTAGTGGATTTGGAGTGACTCTTTGTTGCATGTTGAGGGATTGTTATATGATCTATCTATGTTATTATTGTTGAGAGAACTTGCACTAGTGAAAGTATGAACCCTAGGCCTTGTTTCCTATCGTTGCAATACCGTTTAGGCTCACTTTTATCATTAGTTACCTTGCTATTTTTATTATTTCAAATTACAAATACCTTTATCTACCATCCATATTGCACTTGTATCACCATCTCTTCATCCTACGCCTCCTACGGATTGATAAACCTTAGGCCATCCACTTGAGGGAAATTTGCTACTGTCATACAAACATGTGCACTTGCAGGCCCAATAACGTCTACAAGAAGAAGGTTGTGTAGTAGACATCAACCACCTAAGCGAGAGGTGGGCCTGCCCTTGGTTGGCGTTCACGGTTACTTCATAATAACACGCTTAACGAGATCTTGGTATTTGATCTGAGTCTGGCCACTGGCCTATACGCACTAACCAACTACGCGGGAACCGTTATGGGCACTCGACGTCGTGGTATCAGCCGAAGCCTTCTTGACCAGCAACTGAGCGGCGCGCACCGGGTTGGACCGCGTAACGCAACTTCCTGTGTAATGGAGGTTGCTAGGTCTGCTCACCAGCCACGTACGCAACATGCAGGTGTGCAATGGGCGATGGGCCCAGACCCCTGCGCGCATAGGATTTAGACCGGTGTGCTGACCTCTCTGTTGTGCCTAGGTGGGGCTGCGACATTTTGATCTTCCGAGGCCGGGCATGACCTAGGAAAGTGTGTCCGTACAAATGGGATCGAGTGTGTTGGGTTATGTGGTGCACCCCTGCAGGGAAGTTTATCTATTCGAATAGCCGTGTCCCTCGGTAAAAGGACGACCCGGAGTTGTACCTTGACCTTAGGACAACTAGAACCGGATACTTAATAAAACACACCCAGACAAGTTCCAGAGACATCCCGGTGATCGCTTTCCTACAGGGCGACAAGGGAAGGATCGCCGGGTAGGATTATGCTATGTGATGCTACTTGGAGGACTACAATCTACTCTCTTCTACATGCTGCAAGACGGAGGCTGCCAGAAGTGTAGTCTTCGATAGGACTAGCTATCCCCCTCTTATTCTGGCATTCTGCAGTTCAGTCCACCAATATTGCCTCTTTACACATATACCCATGCATATGTAGTGTAGATCCTTGCTTGCGAGTACTTTGGATGAGTACTCACGGTTGCCTTGCTCCCTCTTTCCCCCCTTTTTTCTCTTCTTCCCGGATGCCACAACCAGACGTTGGAGCCCAAGAGCCAGACGCCACCGTCGATGACGAATCCTACTACACTGGAGGAGCCTACTACTCCGGCCCAACTGGCCCACCTAACCTCACACCCTCTCCTCCCTCCGTTCGCTCCTGCCTCTGCCGAGTCGCGCCGCTGCCATGCCCCGGCGCTAGCCTTTCCCGTCCCCTTGGCCCCGGCACCGGCTCTGCCTCCGCCGACCTCGCGTCGCTCCCTCTCCCCGCAACCGCTCGTCCGCTCCCGACACCACACCGCTATGAACCGCATGGCCTCCGGCCTCCCTGAGCAGGCCGACGCTTCGAGGGGCTGCCCCTCGACTCCATGCCAACGCCAGCGAGCAGGAGCTTCACCAAGTCCTCGCCGTCGTCTCTTCTTCAACCTCGACCACCTCTCCGATCCCCGTCGAGCCCGCTGCCATCCCTTCAGCTCCAATGTGAGCCGCCGTCCGTTCCTCCCTCCCCTTGCTCGATTAGGCCATCCCTGGCACCTCTTGCCGCGGGGCCGAACTCCGGCCGCCGCCTGCTGTCAGTGTTGGCAGCGTTCTCGGCCTCTCCGACGACTTGTCACGACCACTGTCTGACGCGATGCCTCCCACGCTGTCAGACGCGCCCAACCATGTGCCCGTTCCTGGCCAGAGGGGCGATTCCGGTGAGCTCCCGCATGGCGTCACCGTGTTCTGCCTCGCCGGTCTGGTCGACCGTTTGAACCATCCCGTGGGCCACTGATAGGTGGACCCCGCGGGATCAGCCGCTAAGCTGGCCTCTAATCAACCACCCATGTGTAAATGACAAATGGGACCCATGTCCAAATTAACCTAGGATTAATTAAACAAACCTAGTGAACTGCTGACAGGTGGGTCCAACCCTTTCAATTAACCCACTTCATAAATAACCCTGGTTAGCATTGCAGCCAATGACATGTGGGCCCTCATGCTTAATTAAACTAGTTTTATAATTAAAACTTAAATTGTTAATTAGTTTGTCACTGCCAGATGGGGCCCACCCCCACTAATAAATCCTTCTATTAAATTAAACCCTGCTAAATAACTCTGTCTATTACAGGTGGACCCCCCTTGGTCAGTTTGACCAGTCAGCAGCTAACTGTTGATTGCTAATTTAGCAGTCAACAGGGGCCACTAACAACCTCTAACAACTCTGCTGGGCACACTTTAATGTGTACTCATAGCAAATTGCTATTTAATTTTCAATTGATAATAATTTCAAAAATGAATAAACTTTGAAAATCATATAAAATAAACCATAACTCGGATGGAAATACTTTCTACATGGAAGTTGCTCAGAACGACAAGACGAATCCGAATACGTAGTCTATCTGTCCGCCACACGCCCCAAGCATAGTGAACATGCAACAATCCACCTCCGGTTCGTCTGTTCGAAAACTCCAAACACCGGGGATACTTTCCCGGATGTTTCCCCCCTTCGCCAGTATCGCCTAGAACCACATTAGATCACCCCTCTTCTTCTCCGGTAGACCTTTCTATTGCTATGTTATGATTTGTGATCCTTTGATTGCTCTGTATTTACTGTTTCTTCCCCCCTCTTCTTCTCCGGTAGACCTCGAGACCGGTGCTGATGCCACTGAGTACGACTACGTCCTCGACGACCCCTCCTTCTTGCCAGAGCAACCAGGCAAGCCCCTCTGATCACCAGATATTGTCTATTCTTCTCTCTACTGTTTGCATTAGAGTAGTGTAGCATGTTACTGTTCGGTTACTCCTATTCTATTGCATAGCCTGTCATTGTTGCTACATTCGTTGATACCTTACCCGCAATCCTAAATGCCTAGTATAGGATGCTAGTTTATCATCATTGGCCCTACATTCTTGTCAGTCTGCCTTGCTATACTATCGGGCCGTGATCACTTGGGAGGTGATCACGGGTATATACTATACATATATACATACTATACCGATGGTGACTAAAGTTGGGTTGGCTCGTTGAGTACCCGCAAGTGATTCCGATGTGGGGGTTGGAAGGACAGGTGGCTCCATCCCGGTAGAGGTGGGCCTGGGTTCCCAACGGCCCCCGGCTGTTACTTTGCGGCGGAGCGACAGGGCAGGTTGAGACCACCTAGGCGAGAGGTGGGCCTGGCCTTGGTTGGCGTTCGCGGTTACTTCATAATAACACGCTTAACAAGATCTTGGTATTTGATCTGATTCTGGCCACTGGCCTATACGCACTAACCAACTATGCGGGAACAGTTATGGGCACTCGACGTCGTGGTATCAGCCGAAGCCTTCTTGACGTTAGCGACTGAGCGGCGCGCGCCGGGTTGGACCGTGTAACGCAACTTCCTTTATAGGTTGATAGGTCTGCTCACCTGGCCGCGTATGCAACATGCAGGTGTGCAATGGGCGCTGGGCCGAGACCCCTGCGCGCATAGGATTTAGACCGGTGTGCTGACCTCTCTGTTGTGCCTAGGTGGGGCTTCAACGTGTTGATCTTCCGAGGCCGGGCATGACCCAGGAAAGTGTGTCTGGCCAAATGGGATCGAGCGTGTTGGGTTATGTGGTGCACCCCTGCAGGGAAGTTTATCTATTCGAATAGTCATGTCCCTCGGTAAAAGGACGACCCGGAGTTGTACCTTGACCTTATGACAACTAGAACCGGATACTTAATAAAACACACCCAGACAAGTTCCAGGGACATCCCGGTGATCGCTTTACCACAGGGCGGCGAGGGGAGGATCGTCGGGTAGGATTATGCTATGCGATGCTACTTGTACGACTACAATCTACTCTCTTCTATATGCTGCAAGACGGAGGCTGCCAAAAGCGTAGTCTTCGATAGGACTAGCTATCCCCCTCTTATTCTGGCATTCTGCAGTTCAGTCCACCGATATTGCCTCTTTACACATATACCCATGCATATGTAGTGTAGATCCTTGCTTGCGAGTACTTTGGATGAGTACTCACGGTTGCCTTGCTCTCTGTTTCCCCCCTTTTTTCTCTTCTTCCTGGATGCCGCAACCAGACGTTGGATCCCAGGAGCCATACGCCACCGTCGAAGACGACTCCCACTACACTGGAGGAGCCTACTACTACGCGCAGGCCGCTGACGATGACCAGGAGTAGTTTAGGAGGATCCCAGGTAGGAGGCATGCGCCTCTTTCGATCTGTATCCAAGTTTGTGCTAGCCATCTTATGGCAACTTGTTTAACTTATGTCTGTACTCAGATATTGTTGCTTCTGCTGACTCGTTTATGTTCAAGCACTTGTATTCGAGCCCTCGACGCCCCTGGCTTGTAATATGATGCTTGTATGACTTATTTTATTTTTAGAGTTGTGTTGTGATATCTTCCCGTGAGTCCCTGATCTTGATCGTACACATATGCATGCATGATTAGTGTACGATTGAATCGGGGGCGTCACAACTTGCTACACATTTTTTGGCCAAAGATGAGATGGGATTTTGAGCATTTTGTTGCTCGCTATACTACATGTCAAAAAGCTAAGTCACGACTCAATCCTCATGGTTTGTATATGCCTTTGCCTGTACCTAGTGTTCCTTGGGAGGATATATCTATGGACTTTGTTTTAGGTTTATCTCGAACAAAGAAGGGGAGGGATAACATATTTGTTGTCGTGGATAGATTCTCGAAAATGGCACACTTTATACCATGTCATAAAAGCAATGATGCTGTTAATGTTGCTAATTTGTTCTTTCGTGAAATTATTCGCTTGCATGGTGTGCCAAATACTATTGTTTCAGATCGTGATACTAAATTTCTTAGCCACTTTTGGAGATGTTTATGGGATAAGTTGGGGACTAAACTTCTTTTTAGTACTACTTGTCACCCCCAAACTGATGGACAAACTGAAGTAGTCAATAGAACATTGTCTACTATGCTTAGGGTTGTGTTGAAGAATAATAAGAAAATGTGGGAAGAATGCTTGCCTCATATTGAGTTTTCTTATAATCGTTCATTGCATTCTACTACTAAGATGTGCCCTTTTGAAATTGTGTATGTTTTCTACCTTGTGCACCTATTGATTTCTTGCCTCTTCCGTCTTTGGAGAAGGTTAATTTTGATGCTAAACAACATGCTGAATTGATCTTAAAAATGCATGAGTTAACTAAGGAAAACATTGAGCATATGAATGCTAAATATAAAATTGCTGGAGATAAGGGTAGAAAACATGTTGTCTTTGCACCTGGTGATCTTGTTTCATTACATTTGCGTAAGGATAGGTTTCCTAATTTGCGCAAATCAAAGCTAATGCCATGTGCTGATGGTCCTTTTAAGGTGTTAGAGAAAATAAATGATAATGCATATAAACTTGAGCTTCCTCCAGATTTTGGGGTTAGTCCCACTTTTAACATGGCAGATTTGAAGCCTTATTTTGGAGAGGAAAATGAGCTTCCATCGAGGACGATTTCATTTCAAGAAGGGGAGGATGATGAGGACATCAATACCATTGTTACACCCACAATCCCTATTGTTACATATACTGGACCAATTACTAGAGCTCGTGCACGCCAATTAAATTATCAAGTACTTTCGTTTCTTGGTAATGATTCGAATGTTCATGAGAATATGATGCTGCCTAAATTGGATACATTTGTTTTGCTTACAAATGAAGGGCCTAGCATTGATAAGAGGGAAGAACACTGGAGCAAGACCAAGCATGGAGATGATGGCATGCGCAAGGGGAACAAGAACGGAGTTACAAGTGATGATTTCAGGAGTTTGAAGCCACCATAACGAGTGCATGAAGCCCTGGACGAAATATACAAGATGCCACTTCATAAATTTCATCCAGAGGCTATTCTAGGTGTTGCGTCACCTTGTTACTGGGCCAGGCCCATGTAATTTCGAAATACATAAGTATAGGCAATTTTTAGAGTTCGTATGTGTGGAGAAACAAGAGATAGGGGTTGTTTCGGACACTTTTCCCAAGGGCCACGAAATCCCCCCCCCCTCTTCCTCCATCTATACAGCCCTTAGGGCACCGTTTAGACTTTGGGTTTTGTTTAGATTAAAAGTTTGCCATAGCTGCAACTTCGCGTACTTTGTTTGTGTTCAACGACCAGACAAAGGCGTCTCAGAACCCCACCTTCATTAATAAAGCTTTCCTCTTATATTCGCAATATCCAGATTGCAATCTCAGTTTCTTGCTTGTTCTTCGTTTGCTCGCAAGAAAATAAACCCTCGTGGTTAGGTTGATCGTGCTCCGGCGTGGTCAATAACCCCTCGAAAGTTGGTTTAGCGATTGCTAAGGCGCGATGTCTCGCACGTTCGTAGTCGGGTCGTCAAGGTCGACTCCCACCGAAAACGATAGCCACCATCTCATCGAAAGACGGGACACCTTTGCCTTTATCAATTATATCCTATTCCAGCTAATTGGGCTGCTTTGAAAACTGCTATGCGTACTCGTTGGGTTCCACCATATTCTCAACGTGAATTGCTTCAAAAATTGCAGCGTTTAGGACAAGGAAAAAATTCTATAGGAGAATATTATTAGGAATTACAAACTGGCATGATTGGATGTGGTATTGTTGAGGAAAATGAAGCTATGATTGCATGTTTTATGGGTGGATTAAATAGAGAGATTTGGACCATTCTAGAGTATAAGGAGTATACTAATATCACTCATTTATTCCATCTTGCTTGTAAAGCAGAACTTGAAGTGCAGGATCGACAGACATTGGCGTGAACTAACTTTTCTGCAGGTCGACCTTCATCATGCACACCGCATGCATCTTCTCCTTCCACTGTACCAGCACCTCCATCAGGTGCCACCTTCAGCCGTGATACAAGAAAGCAGGCACATCCACCATTATCTGCCAAGAGCACACCTGTCGGGCCTGCACAGAGCTCTTCTTGTTCCATGGCATCAACAGGGCACACAAGTGATATTATTTGTCGTTGTTGTAAGGGAAGAGGTCATTATGCGAGAGAATGCAAATCTGAGCGTGTGATGATTGCTACTGAGGATGGTGGGTATGAGTCTGCTAGTGACTATGATGATGAGACTTTGGCTCTTATTACATGTGAAGAACATGGTGGAGATGATACTGAACATGAGACACACTACATGGCTCCTGAAGATGCTGACAGGTATGGATGTTTAGTTGCTCAACGTGTTTTGAGTGTGCAGGTTACACAAGTTGAGCAAAATAAGAGGCATAATTTGTTCCATACAAAGGGAGTTGTGAAGGAACGTTCTGTTCGCGTCATTATAGATGGAGGGAGCTGCAACAACTTGGCTAGCATGGAGATGGTGGAGAAGCTATCTCTCACCACAAGACCACATCCACATCCTTACAACATCCAATGGTTCATGATGAGGACATGACTACCTTGGATATGACCAAATATATTGCATATATGTATATTTATGAGGTGATTTCTAATGCAAACTATGCAATAATTTATTTATGTCATCCGGGACAAATATACTTCACAAACTTTTGTGCCATGTCTAATTGCATGTGTATGGGACATTTGTACAATCCAGATATGAATATATGGGAGAAAGAGATGTTTACTTGTTGTTCAAAAAGTTCTCTCACGTCACTTTTGGCCCAAGAGAAGATAGAGTCCAAGTCTCATGTTCTGGACTCAGATTCGGACTGCATAGACATACCTGACGCAAAACGTCAATAACTTTTTAATCCGTACTCCGAATTGGGTGATTCTATTTTTGTTGGAAAATAGATTTCGTGCACTTTCCAACCCAATTGGATTCACCTTCAAATTCGTCCGGAACGTTGAGTTATGGATGAAACAATCTGATGTTGCACCAGAATCCGAGTCAAACTACAAGTCCAAAGGTGTTACGTCACCTCAACTTGGGCCCGTTGGCCTTGTACGACCTAGGGTTAGTTTTAGGCTACCTTGGGACGTCCTCCCACCTCCTTGGCCGGCACCCCTTGCTCCTATATAAGTAGATCCATGTAGTAGCTTTTTCCTTGGGATTTGTTTAGTTAAAAGTTACCCATTGCAACTTCGTGTACTTTGTTTGTGTCCAACAACTAGACCAAGACTGCTTACAGATCCCCACCTTTTTCAATATTTCATATATACTCGCAATATTCAGATTGATTTTATCATATTCTTGCTTGTTCTTTGATTGCTTGCAGGAATAGACCTTCGTGGTCAGGTTGATTGTGCTCCGGCGTGGTCAATAACCTCTCGGAGTTGGTTTAGTGATTGCTAAGGCGTAACGTCATGCACGTTTGTAGTCGGATTGTTGTAGTCATCTTCACCAAATCGATAGTTATCATCTCATTGAATGATCGGGACACCTCCTCCTCTATCAAGTGGTATCAGTTTTCAGCTTGCTCGGTGAGAATTTCCAGTTTTCCCTAGATTAGATTCTTTTTCTTACCTATTGTCCAAGAAAAAGCCACAAAAAAAGTTAGATCTCTTCATCCTTTGTCCAAGCTAGTCTAAGCCTTTGCAATTTTCTTTTCATTGCTTGCATAGTTGAATTATTGATTGCATCGTCGTGACGAGTTGCTGGTCTTAGTGTTAGTTCGTTTAGAGTTTCGAGTTCTGTTCACATTAGTCACACAGCCACTGCATCATTATCCATTCCGCTATCCACTACCCCATCCATTAATTTCCACCAGGTGCTACCCATCGTTCATTGTCATAATCGTAGTTGAGGTCGTTCACATCTTCGCTTGATCCAATCTGCATCTTATCTAGTTGTCTTGGAAAGAGAGAGAAAAAAGACAGAAAAAAGTTGAAAAAAAGAGAGAGAAGAAAAAAAACAAAATTTGGATCTATCTAAACTCAATCTCGTAGTTGAATTCGGATTGGAATCTGTTTTGTGCACTGTTCAGTAAAACAGTCATAACTTCCTCGTACGAAGTCCATTTTGGCTCCGCGAGTACTCAAATGAAAGCTAGCGACGAGCCGCATCTAAATAGTTGCAGAAGCAACTTCAATATTTGGCATCTCAAAATCGGCTTCTACATAGGTCTTTTTGCCCTCCGAAGTTCGCGAACACAACTTATTCCAGTTTTTCAAGCCAGTTTTAGAATTTTTGGACTCCTCATATTGACTCGGAATTGAGTGATTCATTTTAGTTTTGAAAGCTTGAGTCAGAATTCTTGAAAAAAATTATCAAAAAAATTGGCACAAATTTTTTCAGAGTAAAGTTGGAGAGAAAGTTGTTGATATATCCTGCTTGGCTGTTGTTTCACATCATTATCTTTACTGCTATTGTGATCTTCACTTATATCTTGTTGTCCAGAGCTACTTCATATCCTTTATTGATGCTAGTTGTGCTACGGCATGACCTCATTAGTGTTCTAGGCTCGCGTCTCTAGTCTAGTCTAGCCTAGGACCAACACAGTAACGTCGTTGAGCGTTTATTCAACATTGCATCTCTGAATTGATTATTGCTAATCTTTTGCTACCATATATTTAAGCCTTCCAAGATACACATATTTCTACATCTTGTATACATATGTTTCCCTGGCAATTGGTTTACTCAATCTTCGGAGTTATTTGACACCGCTGGTTGCCTGTCACCACCTGCTGCTTGGCAAGAACTTGTAAGATATTGATATTTGCTTTACCATGAGCGCTTTACCACCACACCCTAGTTGCTCATAGGAACATTATCTTGAATCTTGTTTCTTGTTTCTGTGATGGCAATCTACACCAACACCTCTGTCATCTTCCCCAACATCTTCATCACCTTCCCCAATCTATATTCAACAGTTCACTCTCCCGCAACCCGTTGTACCCTCTACTTGAACATGGTGCTTTATGCTTCATATTATTATCCAATGCTGTGTTGCCATCCTATGATGTCTGGCTAGATTTTTGTTGTCCTATCGGTGATCGGTGAATTGCTATGATTGGTTTAATTTGCTTGTGGTTATGTTGTCGTCCTTTGGTGCCCATCATATGAGCGCGCATGCGGATCACACCATAGGGTTAGTTGTATGTTGATAGGACTATGTATTGGAGGGCTAGGGTGATAGCAGCTTCAGCCTAGCATAGAAATTGATGCATACGGGATTAAAGGGGGACCAATATATCTTAATGCTATGGTTGGGTTTTACCTTAATGAGCATTTGTACTTGCGGATGCTTGCTAATAGTTCCAATCATAAGTGCATAGAATTTCAAGTAAGGGATGACATGCTAGTAGTGGCCTCTCACACATAAAATTGCTATCGGTCTAGTAAGATAATAAATTGCTTAGGGATAATTCCGCAACTCCTACTACCACTTTTCCACACTCGTTAAACTAACATAATTGTTTCTTTATCTAAACAGCCCCTAGTTTTTATTTATGTGCTCTTTTTTATAGTGCAAACCTATCCTATAACACCTACAAAGTACTTCTAGTTTCATACTTGTTCTAGGTAAAGTGAACGTTAAGTGTGCGTAGAGTTGTATCAGTGGTTGATAGAACTTGAGGGAATATTTGTTCTACCTTTAGCTCCTCACTGGGTTCGACACTCTTACTTATCGAAACAGGCTACAACTGATCCCCTATACTTGTGGGTTATCATTTGTTAGTTTGTGTAGGTGCATATATTGGAGACTTGCTCATGCCTCCTACTAGATTGATACCTTGGTTCTTAACTAAGGGAAATACTTATCATTACTTTGCTGCATCACCCTTTCCTTTTCAAGGGAAAAATCAATGCAAGCTCAAGAAGTAGCAGATTGGTATATTGAATGATTTATTACTTGAGCCTCATGGGCATATATATAGGAGTACATGATCACCTTGGAGTACAAGACAAGGTAGAAATAAATCCTAGTCTATCCTATACTTCCTAATAATCACGATACTCAGCATCCCCCGCAGCCACAACGGTAGGGACCTAGACGGTGAGACTGGAGAAGAATCCGAAGGTAAGCCGACGGACATCCCCCCTCCCACAGTCGTAATGGTCGATGCATCATTGAAGTCGTGGCTGGAATGGAAAACGATGAGGCTGCTCAAGCAAGGCGGTAGCCCTTTGGGCCGATGTCAATGTAGCCGAGAGCGTAGGGTGGTGTAGCCATGGTCGAGGTAGCCATGCGAGGGACGTCGTGGTCCATGTCGAGTCAGGTTGCTGGTGTCGTGGTAGTCATCGCGGAACCGAGGGCGCAAAGAGGCGTCATGTTAATGATGGGTGCAGTTGGTGTTGGCGGAGAGGAGCGGCAGCCTGAGGAGGTGGCGGCTAGGTTAGGAGCGCATCAGCGGTGCTTGAAGTAGGGGGAGGAAGAACCTAATAGTGTGACAAAGACCGGTGAGGATGTTGGTGTTCCCGCGCCTAGGAAGGCAGTGCGACACATACCACACAAAAGTCGACGCACGTGGACGGCGAAGTGGACCGTGTGCCGTGGTGCTACGGCCCAAAGGGGCACCGTAGTAGCAGCGCATGGGTCGAGGCGACGACAGGGAAGACCTCATGGCATGGCAGGGACCGCGTGCCACGCTCGCAATGGCCCGAAGGGGTGATGTAGCGGCAACGCGAGGGTCGGTGCAGCCGCGAGGATGGCCTGGAACGACAGCATGGACCACATGTCGTGACACTACGGCACGAAGGGGCGATGCAGCGGTAGCTCGTGGGTTGGTGCAACCGCAATGATGGCCTCATGGTGGCAGTGGACCACGGGCCATGACACTACGGCCCGAAGGGCGACGCAGTGGTAGCGTGTGGGTCAGTGCAACTGGTAATGTATTTCAATGTATCTCGTGAATCATATGAGCAACTAGTAATGAAAAATTCCTCGATAAGTGTGAAAAATTATTCGTAGGGGTATTCATGCGGCAAGGAACTACAAGGCAGTGGCACAAAGGATCCCTAAAAGTCAGATCTTATAATAACAAGAGAAACTAAGAATGATGGTACGAACGACAAGTGTATGTTGTTATCCATATGGATGTATCGATGTTAGGGAATTGCAAAGGATGTGGGCACCAGGTCTCGGGAAAAAATCGAAGAGTATCTTCGGAATCTTTTGGTGAAGAAGGTGACCATCTGGAATGAACGGCTCTCCGGGAGGAAGTAGTTACGAGAACCTAGAGTTAGAGTCAGTAAAATCTTTAACCCGAATAGAAGAGAGATCAGAGTCCCAGATTATAGACGAGGAATAAAAGATCCTAATACCACCCATTTGTGATATGGGCTCGTAAGTCACACAATCATGTTAGTAAAAGTTTTCCAAAGACTAGACTCAACTTCAGCCAAGGAGTTGGAAGGGGTTTCCTATAGGCAGTTGGCTCTGATACCAACTTGTGACACCTTGATTCAATCGTACACTAATCATACACGCAAATGTGTACGATCAAGATCAGGGACTCATGGGAAGATATCACAACACAACTCTAGACACAAATTTAATTCATACCAACTTTATATTACAAGCCAGGGGCCTCGAGGGCTCGAATACATAAGGTCAATACAAATGAGTTAGCGGAAGCAACAATATTTGGGTACAGACATAAGTTAAACAAGTTTGCCTGAAGAAGGCTCGCACAAACATCTACGATGATCAAAAAGGCAAGGCCTCCTGCCTGGGATCCTTCTAACTACTCCTGGTCGTCGGGGGTCCCCACGTAGTACTAGGCGCCCTCAGGGTAGTACTAGTCGTCAGTGGTGGCATCTGGCTCCTGGGATCTGTCATTTGATCGCAGCGATCGGGTATAGGGGAAAATGGGGAAGCAAAGCAACCGTGAGTACTCATCCAAAGTACTCCCAAGACTTACATCAGAACTATGCTAAGTATGCATCGGTATCAAAGGAATGGGGCTATATCTTTGGATTGAATTGCAGAAATGCCAGAATAGAGGGAAGCCTAGCCTATCAAAGACTATTCAAGGATCTTGCAACATTTAAAGAGTAAACAATAACATATTACAGTTAACAAGTATGATGTAGCATTAGCGCCCAGATATCCTTTCTCAACTCCCTGCAAGAAAGCAATCCCGGAGGCATCACATCCATTTCTCATGCCACAACATCCAGTTCTAGTTGTATCGGTCGGGATACAACTCCGAGCGTCCGTTACCGTGGACACGACTATTCGAATAGATTAACTTCCCTGTAGGGGTGTACAAACTTACCCAAACACCACTGGTACAGAGATGTGCTATACAAATGGTTTTTACCCCATTTTTGTGACGGAGTTGTAAACCGTCGCCTAGTGAGTGTGTGCGATAGGAGGGTCCTTCCCACATCACCCAGAAACCGTCGGGGGTAGGCCCTCCGTCCACATACGTGGGGCAAAATGAGCTTGTGTGCGATCGGGCAAGGCATCGAAGCCCAATCGTTTTTGTTCACATGTACATTCCACACAGTGAATCCCAGAAAAATGTTTCTGTTTGTTGTATATCACACACGGTTTTTTGGTGGAAAGGTTTGTTCAAGGTGGCCTAACGCAAACACTTCTCTGCAGTAAGTCATGTGTGATTGTTAGTTGATCCAACATGCCTACTTTCTAGAAACCGTGTGGGTTGTTTGAGTTCATCGCCCACGGCATTGTCAGAGTAACCGTCTGCAATAGAAAACCCCAATAAGAAAGGTAATTAGCCTATTATTGATAATCCCTGTAGTAATAGAATTGACATTTCTTATAAATCACATCAGATATTTCATATCCGTATAACGACAACCAGGATTTCATAATTGAATTACATCAGATAGCTTCAGCACTCAGTTACACCAAAGAGAGATATAGCTAGCTACGCCATTACACAACAGCACCAAGTTTCACATGCAACATCGAAAACCTTTGGAAAGTAGCATCATACATGGTAAATAGACAGATGAATCTCATCTAGGAAACTGCAGAAGCAGAAGGTGAATATTGAGCCTTCAGTGATGTTGAACGTCCTTGCAACTTTAGGCCAGTGGCTATGGATAATTGCCCGCCCAACCTTCGTCCTCTTTAGGAAGACTTCAATATTGTACCGTGGGTGTTGAATGAATACCTTCCTCGCCTCTTGACCATGCAGGTGGTTTGAGAGGTAATCATTGATGAACTGCTTTGAAAAGTACTGAAAATGAAGATATGCATAAATCATTGTTATAAATTTTGAAATGGCACAAGGGGTAAAAACAAGGTAAAGGAGTTAGTACCATCCTATAGTTCGCTGATGTCTTCTTCATTGTGCAAACAAAGATCTTGTTGTTATTCGTCGCAAGTTTCTTTATCCTACCTATCTTTCTGAGTTTCTTGACTTGACTGATATTCGTGGACATCTCATTTCCCCATATGCAAAATGGGTCGAACAGTTGGTCTAAGCCTCTGACAGCAGGACCTACATGTGCAAGACCAAATTATAAGAAACCTAAATATTATAATGATTCATGCAACTGCATAATAATGTGCTATTAGCAAAAGGACCATGCATGAGCAAACCTCGATGGTAAACTGCGGTGCCTCCCATTGTTTCCCTGCACCACATATAAGGAAGATCTTGATCAGGTTAACTAAGAGTTGCCATACTATCAGTAGAATATGTTTTGAGTACAGCCAAATTTGATTTATTTCTCACATGCATAACAATACAAAATTGTACGCACAACAAATGAAAATCAAAATGCAGAACTGAACCTAACAGTTAAGTGGACAGCAAATCAAATGAACCAAAACAGTTAACTGAGCACCACATTGCAGAATAGAACATATACTAGAGGATAAGACAGTTAACAAACCAAGAATGCTTAGAACAACACTACAAAATGTAGCAATTGTTGGACCAAACTGTTAACTGGACATTACATTTTAGAATATCAGATTGGATACTAACATTACAGAGGACAAATCACTAGAGGGCACTGGCAGTGGCCTCGAGAAAACAGCATGAACAGTATTATAAAGTAGACAACCGCGTGGCTGTGTCGACGGTGGCCTAGAAGATGAGGTGCTCCTCCAAGATCTGGCGGTCGGCACACATGGCAGCCATAGCGACCTCGTCTGTGCGTGTGGCCGCGATTTCCTTGTCTACTACCAGATGCTACTGAGCTCCACATTATGCTGCATGCAAAATGGATGTGGGCAGCACTTAGTTGGAGGACGGGGCCAATGATTTGGGCGGAAGGTGTCGCGCCATTGGTCGGGGCATGTGGGACGGGGAAGCAGGAGGATGGTGTGGGTGGGGTGTGGATTACCTGACCATATCGACGAGGCTGCGCAGTAAGAAGAAGGGTTGCCAACGAGGAAGCGGTGTTGCAGGAAGAAGGGTCGTCGGCTAGGAGGTGGCTGATAACCCACAAGCATAGGGGATCGCAATAGTTTTCGAGGGTAGAGTATTCAACCAAAATTTATTGATTCGACACAAGGGGAGCCAAAGAATATTCTCAAGTATTAGCAGTTGAGTTGTCAATTCAACCACACCTGGATAACTTAATATCTGCAGGAAAGTATTTAGTAGCAAAATAGTATGGAAGTAACGGTAACGGTAGCAAAAGTAACAGTAGCAGTTTTGCAGTGATTGTAACCGTGGCAACGGTAAAGTAACTAAGCAAAGATCAATATGTGAAAAGCTCGTAGGCATTGGATCAGTGATGGATAATTATGTTGGATGCGATTCCTAATGCAATAGTTATAACATAGGGTGACACAGAACTAGCTCCAGTTCATCAATGTAATGTAGGCATGTATTCCGAATATAGTCATACGTGCTTATGGAAAAGAACTTGCATGACAGTTTTTGTCCTACCCTCCCGTGGCAGCGGGGTCCTATTGAAAACTAAGGGATATTAAGGCCTCCTTTTAACAGAGTCCCGAACCAAAGCATTAACACTTAGTGAATACATGAAATCCTCAAACTAAGGTCATCACTGAGAGTGGTCCTGATTATTGTCACTTCGGGGTTGTCGAATCATAACACATAGTAGGTGACTATAGACTTGCAAGATAGGATGAAGAACCCACATATATTCATGAAAACATAATAGGTTCAGATCTGAAATCATGGCACTCGGGCCCTAGTGACAAGCATTAAGCATAGCAAAGTCATAGCAACATCAATCTCAGAACATAATGGATACTAGGGATCAAACCCTAACAAAACTAACTCGATTACATGGTCAATTTCATCCAACCCATCACCGTCCAGCAAGCCTATGATGGAATTACTCACGCACGGCGGTGAGCATCATGAAATTGGTGATGGAGGATGGTTGATGATGATGGCGGCGATGGATTCCCCTCTTCGGAGCCCCAAACGGACTCCAGATCAGCCCTCCCGAGAGAGATTAGGGCTTGGCGGTGGCTCCGTATCGTAAAACACGATGAATCCTTCTCTCTGATTTTTTTCTCCCCGAGCGTGAATATATGGAGTTGGAGTTGAGGTCGGTAGAGCACCAGGGGGCCCACGAGGCAGGGGGCGCGCCCAGGGGGTAGGCGCGCCCCCACCCTCGTGGACAGGGTGTGGGCCCCTGGCCTTGATTCTTTCGCCAATATTTTTCATTAATTCCAAAAATATTCTCCGTGGAGTTTCAGGTCATTCCGAGGACTTTTATTTCTGCACAAAAATAACACCATGGCAATTCTGCTAAAAACAGCGTCAGTCTGGGTTAGTTCCATTCAAATCATGCAAGTTAGAGTCCAAAACAAGGGCAAAAGTGTTTGGAAAAGTAGATACAATGGAGATGTCTCAGCGCCGCTGCCAGTAAGGAGTAGTGAAGGTTTGAACTTGGAAAGCAAGGAGGAATAGTGGAAATGTGGCTTTTGGTGGGGGCGGGGAGATAGTTATTTCCGCGATGGTAGAAAAATTTCATTCGGTGCCGCAAGAAACTGCCGTGCAAGGGTGATTCAAGCACGGGCAGTGGACTCTAGATGACGAAGCTTCCTGCGTGAGCTAGACCAGATGGTGCACCAAGATATTTTGTAACGCATCCTGTTGGCGATATAACTATTGGGTATGACCCGCCCAGGAGGGGCCGGGTCATAGCACTGGTGGTTCATAATGAGAAGGCCCAAGAAGATGTTGAAGATGGTGGTTCATGAAGCAAGCTTACTGAAGGCCCAAGACCCGGAGGCGACTTGAGGCCCATGGGTATAAACCGCCATATGTTTAATTTGTATGTTAAGGAAAGTTTAGTTTGGTCACCGAGCCGGACACGTTATGTATGAGCCGGTCGGGACTCTGTAAGCTGTCGGGCATCAACCTGTGTATATAAAGGGGTAAACCAGTGGTGGGTTAAGCCAAGAAACAACAAGTCGAGAACTAGGTCAAGCGTATTCGCTCCCTGCTAATCGCACCCAAGCAATACAACCTAAAGCAGGAGTAGGCTTTTACCTCATTGAGAGGTGCCGAACCTGGGGCAAAACTCTTTGTGTCATTTGTTCCGTTTAACCCCTTCAAGCTAACCTAGCGGCAATGGCTCCACACCTAAGTCCTCTTGTTAGGGCATCTGTCGTGTTAAGTCCACGATAGTTGGCGCCCACCATGGGGGCCAGCGCATGGTGGTTTCGAGTTCTTGAAGGGCAACTTGGCAGGGCTCAAGGGATACACTGTGGGCCGGATGACTAAGAGTCATCGCGGCAAGCTCTACATCGAGGACGCGGACTGGGGCCCCGAGGCCGGCTCAATGAGTACGGGTATCGTGTCCCCTTTGGCGGGATTCATGTCTTCATCGGCAAGACTAGTGAATCGGAAGCTGAGCCGGACACCTGCACCGACATCGTCGAGACGGCTCAGCGCGCGCGACCCGCCAAGGTTCAAACCGCCCCGAAGTGTGTCTTTGTTGGCTTTACTCAAGGAGTGGATCTGGAAGGAGGATCTGTGTCCGGTGGAGAGACGACCATCTTTTCAGGAGATGAGTCCTCAACCGGCGAGACCAACTCCATGTATGAAGTGCATAATGGTAGGCTTGGGGGCTGTTTCGAGGGCAACAGTATTCTGGACCCCTATGAGCCGCTGAAACGGGTTGCAATCTTCATGGCCAGTATGCAACCGGGGCAGAATTCTTCAACTACGACAGCAATGATCTCCGATTCAGCGACTGCTATGGCAGCTGGGGCAGGATGCCCTGTGCGCCTACCAGCTCAAGTTTTATCTGAATTGTTGGAGGGTCTAGCAACATTGCTGACGGTGGAGGTGACCCCGGCGAATCAAGCGCAGCATAATGTAGATGTTGCAAAGTTACGTGATGAGATAGCTCAAGCCAAGGAGGATCTAAACGCTGAGAACACTGATAACCCACAAGTGCAGGGGATCGCAACAGCTTTCGAAGGTAAAGTATTCAACCCAAATTTATTGATTCGACACAAGGAGAGCCAAAGAATAGTCTTGAGTATTAGTAGTTGAGTTGTCAATTCAACCACAACCGGATAACTTAGTATCTACAACAGAGTATTTAGTAGCAAAAGTGGTATGATAATAAAAGTACGGTAGCAAAAGTAAAGATAATTGTTTTTGGGTTTTTGTAGTAGTTGTAACAGTAGCAACGGAAAAGTAAATAAGTGAAGAACAATATGTGAAAAGCTCATAGGCAATGGATCAGTGATGGATAATTATGCCGGATGCGATTCCTCATGTAATAGCTATAACATAGGGTGACACAGAACTAGCTCCAGTTCATCAATGTAATGTAGGCATGTATTCCGTAAATAGTCATACATGCTTATGGAAAAGAACTTGCATGACATCTTTTGTCCTACCCTCCCGTGGCAGCGGGGTCCTAGTGGAAACTAAGGGATATTAAGGCCTCCTTTTAATAGAGAACCGGAACAAAGCATTAGCACATAGTGAATACATGAACTCCTCAAACTACGGTAATCACCAAGAAGTATCCCGATTATTATCACTTCGGTGTTGTCGGATCATAACAAATAATAGGTGACTATAGACTTGCAAGATAGGATCAAGAACACACATATATTCATGAAAACATAATAGGTTCAGATCTGAAATCATGGCACTCGGGCCCTAGTGACAAGCATTAAGCATAGCAAAATCATAGAAACATCAATCTCAGAACATAGTGGATACTAGGGATCAAACCATAACAAAACTAACTTGATTACATGGTAAATCTCATCCAACCCATCACCGTCCAGCAAGCCTACGATGGAATTACTCACGCACGGTGGTGAGCATCATGAAATTGGTGATGGAGGATGGTTGATGATGACGACAGCGACGAATCCCCCTCTCCAGAGCCCCGAACGGACTCCAGACCAGCCCTCCCAAGAGAGATTAGGGCTTGGCGGCGGCTCTGTGTCGTAAAATGTGATGAAACTTTCTCTCTAATTTTTTCTCCCTGAACGTTAATATATGGAGTTGGAGTTGAGGTCGGTGGAGGTCCAAGGGGCCCACGATATAGGGGGGCGCGCCCTACAGGGGGGCTTCCCCCTATCTCGTGGACAGGCCGTGGGCCCCCTGGTGTATTTCTTTCGCCCAGAAATTCTTATTAATTCCAAAAAGTGCCTCCGTGGATTTTCAGGACATTCCAAGAACTTTTCTTTTCTACACATAAAACAACATCATGGTAGTTCTGCTGAAAACAGCGTCAGTCCAGGTTAGTTTCATTCAAATCATGCAAGTTAGAGTCCAAAACAAGGGCAAAAGTGTTTGGAAAAGTAGATATGTTGGAGACGTATCAACTCCCCCAAGCTTAAACCTTTGCTTGTCCTCAAGCAATTCAGTTGATAAACTAAAAGTGATAAAGAAAAACTTTTACAAACTCTGTTTGCTCTTGTTGTTGTAACATGAAAAGCCAGGTTTCAAGTTTCAGCAAATATTATGAACTAACCATACTCACAATAACACTTAGGTATCACAATTACTCATATTAATAACATAATCAGCTAGCGAGCCATAATAATAAAACTCGGATGACAATACTTTCTCAAAACAATCATAACGTGATATAACAAAATGGTATCTCGCTAGCCCTTTCTGAGACCGCAAAACATAAATGCAGAGCACCTTTAAAGTTCAAGGACTGATTAAACATTGTAATTCATGGTAAAAGAGATCCAGTCAAGTCATACCCAATATAAACCAATAGTAATGAATGCAAATGACAGAGTGCTCTCCAGCGGGTGCTTTTTAATAAGAAGGGTGAAGACTCAACATAAAAGTAAATAGATAGGCCCTTCGCAGAGGGAAGCAGGGATTTTTAGAGGTGCCAGAGCTCGATTTTAAAATAGAGATTGAATAACATTTTGAGCGGCATACTTTTGCTGTCAACGCAACAACTATGAGATGGCTGTATCTTCCATACTACATGCATTATAGGCAGTTCCCAAACAGAATGGTAAAGGTTTATACTCCCCCAACCACCAACAAGCATCAATCCATGGCTTGCTCGAAACAACGAGTGCCTCCAACTAACAACAGCCCTGGGGGAGTTTTGTTTAATTATTTTGATTTGCTTTGATCTTTTTGGATCATGGGACTGGGCATCCCGGTTACCGGCCCTTTCTCATGAATGACGAGCGGAGTCCACTCCTCTTGAGAATAACCCACCTAGCATGGAAGATATAGGCAGCCCTAGTTGTAACATGAGCTGCTCGAGCATACAAAACAGAATTTCATTTGAAGGTTTGGAGTTTGGCACATACAAATTTACTTGGAACGGCAGGTAAATACAGCAAACAGGAAGGTATAGTGGACTCATATGGAACAACTTTGGGGTTTATGGAGTTTGGATGCACAAGCAGTATTCCCGCTTAGTACAGGTGAAGGCTAGCAAAAGACTGGGAAGCGACCAACTGAGAGAGCGACAACAATCATAAACATGCATTAAAATTAATTTACACCGAGTGCAAGCATGAGTGGGATATAATCTACCATGAACATAAATATCATGAAGGCTATGTTGATTTGATTCAACTACATGCGTGAACATGTGCCAAGTCGAGTCACTCAATTCATTCAAAGGAGGATACCAGCCCATCATACCACATCATAATCATTCTAATAGCATGTTGGCACGCAAGGTAAACCATTATAACTCATAGCTAATCAAGCATGGCACGAGCAACTATAATCTCTAAATGTCATTGCAAATATGTTTACTTCATAATAAGCTGACTCAGAAACGATGAACTCATCATATTTACAAAAACAAAAGAGGTCGAGTTCATACCAGCTTTTCTCATCCCAATAAGTCCATCGTATATCGTCATTATTGCCTTTCACTTGCACGACCGAACGATGTGTATAATAATAAGAGTGCACGTGCATTGGACTAAGCTGGAATCTGCAAGCATTCAACTCAAGAGAGAAGACAAGTAATATGGGCTCTAAGTTAAATAAACAATCATGCAAATAAGAGCCACTAAGCATTTTCAATATGGTCTTCTCGACCCCCAAAAGAAAGAAAAGAAAATAAAACTATTTACATGGGAAAGCTCCCAACAAGAAGAACTAGAAATGTTTTTGGGTTTTCATTTTAATTTCTACTAGAAGCATGGAAATTAAACTAACTAAATTTTTTTGGTTTTTCTTAAAATTTATCAAACACGCAAGAAGAAAGCTAGAAAAAGAAAATTAAACTAACATGGATAATGCAATGAAAGAGTATAAGCACCGACAACTAGTGTGTGAACATGAATGTAAAGTCGGTGAGAAATACGTACTCCCCCAAGCTTAGGCTTTTGGCCTAAGTTGGTCTAGTACCAAGGACCACCGCTACTCTCCCCGGTGTAATGGGAGGTGTAATCAGGATACCACTGGCTGTTCATCTCCGGAACCCACTGGACAGATGATGCACGATAAGGGTCCAGTTCAGGTTCCGGCTCAGGTTCAGGTTCTGAAGTAAAAGCTTGAGCTCGATGATTGTTCACCGCTTCCGGTGTGACAAGAAGATTTTCTGCAAGCAAATCAAACAACAAAGGCGCAGGCAAAATAATAATCTCAAAGTGTTTCTTATTGAATCTAAGTTTATACAAGAGCATCTTTTCTTCGTTGTCAACAATAAACTTGTGTGCTACCATGCTCTTGTAATCTAAAATGTGAGGAGGCAATTTTGTCTCCTCTTTCTCATGGAGCCTAATGGGTATCTGAAAATGTCTAGCAAGACGTGCAGCATAGATACCTCCAAATATGGGGCCTTTTGTATGATTCAAGGCTAGCTGTTTAGCAACGACGGCACCCATACTAAAAGTATTGTCTCCAAGCAAGGCATGTTGAAGAATGATAATATCAGGAACGCTCAAATTTCCACTATTTCCATGACTAATCAAACATCTACTAGCAAATATGGCAAAGTAGCGTAAAACAGGAAAGTGTATGCTAGAGACTTTTTCCTCGGAGCCCTTCTTTGGCTCCTCTACAGCTATAGTATTAACAAAGCCTCCCACATCTTCACGATGGGGTTCCTCTAATTCTCCCTCATAAGGTATCCTACACACCGCGCAAAAATTACGTAAAGACATTTCTTTGAATTCATCATATAAATGAAATGATACTGCAGGCGGTGACTTCTTAGGATAATAATAAAAGTTTTGCACGAAAGTATTGGTGAGTAAGAGATATTGATCGATGCGGTTTGATGAAACCGGTGAGGCCTGCAGTCTCGATCAAAGAATAAAAATCTTCATGAATTCCAACTTCTTTCAAGAAACCCTCACATGGCCATTCACACGACCGTACTTCCGCTAAGCGAGGAAAATTATACTTGGCTTTTTCCTTCTATTTGGCTTGTTTTTCCTGAGAGCCTTGGCTAGAAGAGCCCCTCAACAATTTCCTTCGCATTTTCTGAAAATTTCTGAAATTTTAGTAACTTCAAAATAAAAGTGAATAAAACTAAACAAGATTGATAGCAACTACTCCTACAAGTGCCTAGAGCCTATATCATGCATTAGAATTGCTTGGGACCTCATAAATTTAACATGCAAGCTCAAGAACGTGGTCACCTATGCAGCAAAAATTTGCAATGAATAAAGCACTAGAACAAAAACTAATTGGACCAATGGAGGAGTCACATACCAAGCAACAATCTCCCAAAGCAGTTTTGTGAAAGGAGCTTTGAGCAAGGAGATCGAAAATCGCAGAAAAACGAGCTAGAACTCGTGCTTGAGCTGGATGGGGATTTTTTGGGTAGAAGATGAAGTGTGTGGGTGCTGGCATAAGTGGAGGGGGGCCACCAGGGGCCGACGAGACAGGGGGCGCCCTATAGGGGGGCGCGCCCTCCACTCTTGTGGCCTGGTGCTTGCCACTCCTGCAGTGATTTCAGTGCCTAAAATCCTCAAATATTCTAGAAAAAATCATACTAAATTTGCAGGGCATTTGGAGCACTTTTATTTTTGGACTATTTTTTTATTGGACGGATAATTCAGAAAACAGACAGATAATACTATTTTTGCTTTATTTATTCTAAATAACAGAAAGTAAAAAGAGGGTACAGAATGTTGTGCCTTCTAGTTTCATCCATCTCATGATCATCAAAATGAATCCACTAACAAGGTTGATCAAGTCTTGTTAACAAACTCATTCTGAATAACACGGAACCGGAGAAATTTCGAATAACACTAAGTTACCTCAACGGGGATATGAAAATCCCCAACAATAAGAATATCATACTTTTTCTTGACAGTAGGGAGAGGAAATTCAAAACCTCCAATAATAATAGTTGGAACTTTTCCAATAGAATTGATGCTATGAACTTGAGATTGTTTCCTCGGAAAGTGTACTGTATGCTCATTACCATTAACATAAAAAGTGACATTGCCTTTGTTGCAATCAATAACAGCCCGTGCAGTATTAAGAAAAGGTCTACCAAGGATGATAGACATACTATCGTCCTCGGGAATATCAAGAATAAGAAAGTCAGTTAAGATAGTGACATTTGCAACCACAACAGGCACATCCTCGCAAATACCGACATGTATAGCAGTTGATTTATCGGCCATTTGCAAAGATATTTGAGTAGGTGTCAACTTATTCAATTCAAGTCTACGATATAAAGAGAGAGGCATAACACTAACACCGGCTCCAAGATCACATAAAGCAGTTCTAACATAATTTCTTTTGATGGAGCATGGTATAGTTGGCACACCCGGATCTCCAAGTTTCTTTGGTATTCCACCCTTAAAAGTGTAATTAGCAAGCATGGTGGAAATTTCAGCTTTCGGTATCTTTCTTTTATTTGTGATGATATCCTTCATATACTTAGCATAAGGATTTACTTTAAGCATATTAGTTAAGCGCATACGTAAGAAAATAGGTCTAATCATTTCAGCAAAGTGCTCAAAATCCTCATCATCCTTTGTCTTGGATGGTTTAGGAGGAAAGGGCATGGGTTTCTGAACCCATGGTTCCCATTCTCTACCGTGCTTCCTAGCAACAAAATCTCTCTTATCATAACGTTGATTCTTTGATTGTGGGTTATCAAGATCAATAGCAGGTTCAATCTCTACATCATTGTTTTTGCTAGGTTGAGCATCAACATGAACATTATCATTAACATTATCACTAGGTTCATGTTCATCACCTGATTGTGTTTCAGCACCAAAAATAGAAATATCATTGGGATTCTTAGGTGTGTCTACAGTAGGTTCACTAGAAGCATGCAAAGTTCTATCGTTTTTCTTTTTCTTCTTTTAAGAAGAACTAGGTGCCTCTAAATTATTTCTCTGAGAATCTTTCTCGATTCTCTTAGGGTGGCCTTCAGGATACAAAGGTTCCTGAGTCATTCTACCAGTTCTAGTAGCCACTCTAACAGCAAAGTCATTTTTATTATTTAATTCATCAAGCAAATCATTTTGAGATTTAAGTACTTACTCAGCTTGAGTAGAAACCATAGAAGCATATTTGCTAACGCATTTGAGTTCATCTTTAACTCTAGCCATATTATCGCTCACACGTCCTATCTCGAAAGCATTATTCTTTAACTCTCTACCAACATAAGCATTAAAACTTTCTTGTCTAGCCATAAAATCATCAAATTCATCTAAGCACAGGCTATGAAACTTACTAGAGGGGATTTCAATATCATATCTATAGAGAGAATTTACCTTTACTACCTGTGTCGGGTTATCAAGACAATGTGGTTCTTCAACAGGCGGTATATTAAGACCATGTATTTCTTCAATAGGAGGTAAATTGTTAACATCTTCAGCATTAATACCTTTTTCTTTCATTGATTTCTTTGCCTCTTGCATATCTTCAGGACTGAGAAATAAAACACCTCTCTTCTTTGGAGTGGGTTTAGGAATAGGCTCAGGAGTTCGCTCAATAGGTTCAGGAATTGCTTCAGGAATTGGCTCAGGAAGAGTCCAATTATTTTCATTAGTCAACATATTCTTCAATAATATTTCGGCTTCGTGGACTGTTCTTTCCCTGAAAACACAACCAGCACAACTATCCAAGTAGTCCTTGGAAGCATCGGTTAGTCCATTATAAAAGATATCAAGTATCTCATTTTTCTTGAGAGGATGATTAGGCAAAGCATTAAGTAACCGGAGAAGCCTCCCCCAAGCTTGTGGGAGACTCTCTTCTTTGATTTGCACAAAATTATATATTTCCTGCAAGGCAGCTTGTTTCTTATGAGCAGGGAAATATTTAGCAGAGAAGTAATAAATCATATCCTGGGGACTACGCACGCAACCAGGAGCAAGATAATTATACCAAGTCTTAGCATCACCCTTTAATGAGAACGAAAAAGGATCAGATGTGCCACAACAGTTTCAGATAATTATACCAAGTCTTAGCATCACCCTTTAATATAAAAATAGCGAGATCTTTCATCATGAGTGAACAGGGTAGCTATATCATTCAACTTGGTAAGATGTGCCACAACAGTTTCAGATTCAAGGCCATAAAAAGGATCAGATTCAACTAAAGTAATGATTTCAGGATCAACGGAGAATTCATAATCCTTATTAGTAACACAGATAGGTGAAGTAGCAAAAGCAGGGTCAGGTTTCATTCTAGCATTAAGAGACTGCTGCTTCCTTTAGCTAATAATTTCTTAAGATCATTTCTATCATTGCAAGCAAAGATTTCCCTAGCAGCTTCTTCATTCATAACATAACCCTTAGGAACAACAGGCAATACATAATCATTGGGAGAACCTTCATCATCACTATCATCAATAATAGCATCTTCAATATTTTCATTCCCCCTAACTCTAGCAAGTTGTTCATCAAGAAATTCACCTAATGGCAAGGTAGTATCACGCACAGAAGTAGTTTCATCATGCATAGCAGAAGTGGCATCATCAATAACATGCGACATATCAAAATTCATAGCAGTAGCAGGTTTAGGTGTCGCAAGCTTACTAATAACGGAAGGAGAATCTAGTGCAGAGCTAGATGGCAGTTCCTTACCTCCCCTCGTAGTTGAGGGCAAAATCGTCGTTCTGTCGTCTTTCAAGTTCTTCATAGTGATCAACAGATATAAAACCCAAGTGACTCAGAGAATAGAGCTATGCTCCCCGGCAACGGCGCCAGAAATTAGTCTTGATAACCCACAAGTGTAGGGGATCGCAACAGCTTTCGAGGGTAAAGTATTCAACCCAAATTTATTGATTCGACACAAGGGGAGCCAAAGAATATTCTTGAGTATTAGCAGTTGACTTGTCAATTCAACCACCTGGATAACTTAGTATCTGCAGCAAAGTATTTAGTAGCAAAAGTGGTATGATAATAAAAGTAACGGTAGCAAAAGTAAAGATAATTGTTTTGGGGTTTTTGTAGTAGTTGTAACAGTAGCAACGGAAAAGTAAATAAGCGAAGAACAATATGTGAAAAGCTCGTAGGCAATGGATCAGTGATGGATAATTATGCCGGATGCGATTCCTCGTGTAATAGCTATAACATAGGGCGACACAGAACTAGCTCCAGTTCATCAATGTAATGTAGGCATGTATTCCATAAATAATCATACGTGCTTATGGAAAAGAACTTGCATGACATCTTTTGTCCTACCCTCCCGTGGCAGTGGGGTCCTAGCGGAAACTAAGGGATATTAAGGCCTCCTTTTAATAGAGAACCGGAACAAAGCATTAGCACATAGTGAATACATGAACTCCTCAAACTATGGTCATCACCGAGAAGTATCCCGATTATTGTCACTTAGGGGTTGTCGGATCATAACACATAATAGGTGACTATAGACTTGCAATATAGGATCAAGAACACACATATATTCATGAAAACATAATAGGTTCAGATCTGAAATCATGGCACTCAGGCCCTAGTGACAAGCATTAAGCATAGCAAAGTCATAGCAACATCAATCTCAGAACATAGTGGATACTAGGGATCAAACCCTAACAAAACTAACTTGATTACATGGTAAATCTCATCCAACCCATCACCGTCCAGCAAGCCTATGATGGAATTACTCACGCACGGCGGTGAGCATCATGAAATTGGTGATGGAGGATGGTTGATGATGACGACGGTGATGAATCCCCCTCTCCGGAGCCCCGAACGGACTCTAGATCAGCCCTCCCGAGAGAGATCGCTTGGCGGCGGCTCCGTGTCGTAAAACTCGATGAAACTTTCTCTCTGATTTTTTTCTCCCCGAACGTGAATATATGGAGTTGGAGTTGAGGTCGGTGGAGGTCCAGAGGGGCCACGAGATAGGGGAGCGCGCCCTACAGAGGGGGCGCCCCCCTGTCTCGTGGACAGGCCGTGGGCCCCCTGGTGTATTTCTTTTCGCCCAGAAATTCTTATTAATTCCAAAAAGTGCCTCCATGGATTTTCAGGACATTCCGAGAACTTTTCTTTTCTACACATAAAACAACATCATGGTAGTTCTGCTGAAAACAGCGTTAGTCCGGGTTAGTTTCATTCAAATCATGCAAGTTAGAGTCCAAAACAAGGGCAAAAGTGTTTGGAAAAGTAGATACGTTGGAGACGTATCAAACACCCTGATGGCAATGGAGCGGATTCAAGCAGAAAATTTTCGCTTGAGCTTGGACCGGAACGGATCAAACATTATCTTTAACAAAAGGTACGCGAGTCGTTTACCCCCGGTTTACGATGTGAGAAACCTTTTCAACACGCCTGGGCCAAGAACCAGTAACCCGCCTATTGTGGATCGGGTTGTTGAGGCACCAGTGGCTGGAGCACCGGTTTAGCCACGAGCTCCAGATCCCCGTGGGTGAACTTGACTCCTCCTTAGCATGTTCCAACACCCCTGGGTCACTATTCTAATCCTTTGGATAACATGATAACCGCGGCTACTCGATTGGCGGCTCTCCCTATTCAAGATGAATCACCAGCTGCGATGGAGATACGGCGAGTCGGAGAACTTCTTCGGACGGTTGTGGCTCAACAGGCAGCTTATTCATACAGTCGTGAATGGATTCACTCGACCCCGCGACCAAGCCGGGTTTATAGCAGACACATTGATTCACCGGCTGTATCGAGCAGTGAGCAGTACCACAATCAGCCTCGTAGGCCTAACCCGCCGCGTGCTGGTAATGATGCTCAGGCTTTGGTGGACCAGGGCAGAGCATGGCGTGAGGCTGAGCTGGCGGCTTAGTTGGTGGCTCAATAGCAATCTCCGGTTTATCCGTCAGCATCTGTGGAGGCAAGAGTGACATCTAGAACCTTGGGTGTGCCATGTTTAGTGTCGGCTCTACGCAACAAGTGCTTGCCTAAGGATTTCAAGGGCCCTCATAAGGTGCCTAACTACACGGCAGATCAACCCCAGAGGCTTGGATTGAGAGCTATGAGATGGCCATGGTGATGTTGGATGTTAGTGATGCTGCATGTGCTAAGTATTTCACCATGATGTTGGATGGGCCGGCTCATACTTGGTTGAAAGGGTTCCTGTTAACTCCATTAGATCATGGGCGGAGTTGAAAATTTGTTTTATCCAAAAAAATTAAAGACACATGCAAGCAGCCTATGTCGATTCTAGATTTAGACTCTTCCGTCCAAGGTGAGGGCGAATGAACAACAAATTGGGTGCGCCAGATCTCAGCCGTTATACACTCATCGGACAGTATCAACGCCAGCTCAGCAGTCCTGATGTTGGAGAAGGATTTCCATTTTTTTTTCTCCTTAAGCAGAAACTGGGGTGGCTTAAATGCAACTGCAATGATATGGCAGAGCTCATGGCGGCTCTAGTCAAATATGCCGACTCTGATAATACTAAAGACCCTGAGTCTGATGAGGAGAAAGTTGGCAAGGGGGAAAAGAGTGGCAATGCAAAAGGATAGCATAATACGGCGAGTCAAGGTGGCAACAGTAAGCGCAAGGCCGATGGTGGTTTGGACTTTGTGGCTAACACCAATACGCAGAGTAATAATCATCATCGTAAAGGGAAAACGCCAGCACCCCGGTTTGGAGGGCCGAAGTTCAACCTTGAGGCCATGATGAATCGGCCTTGCCCAAAGCACAACACCCAGGAGAACCGGCCAGTCATCTATGGAAGGATTCCTTCATCATGAAGGAGTACAGAAACTCTAATTTTTTCAGAATAATCATGGCCCGCATGGCGCTTCAGGATACGGCTCTCATGGACCTGGTTTTGGACGTGGTGGTTCAAGCTCTAGTTTTCAGGGCCAAGGCAATCAAGGTGGTTTTAATCAGCAATCTGGCCAAGGGAATCAGTAGCAGTAGTCTGGTTATCAAAGCAATCCAAAACAACTGAATAGTGGTCAATATCATGTATTCACTACAAGTCTGTGCAAACGGGATCAGAAAATCCATAAGTGGGCGGTGAACTCGGTTGAGCCAGCGGTGCCTCGATATTTGAGGTGGTCTGAGCAGCCTATCTTATAGAGCTGTGAGGATCACCCGCCCCGGGTTGACAATCCGGGTCAATTGGCATTGGTGGTTGCTCCTCAGGTGGGAGGTTATAAGCTTACAAAGGTTCTCATGGATGGAGGCAATAGTATCAATATCCTTTACTATGATACTTTTCATCATATGAATTTGACTGAAAAAGATCTTAAGACATCTTGTACTGTTTTTGATGAGGACATCAATACCAGATTGCAATCTTAGTTTCTTGCTTATTCTTCGTTTGCTCGCAGGAAACAGACCCTCGTGGTCAGGTTGATCGTGCTCCTGCGTGGTCAATAACCTCTCGGAGTTGGTTTAGCGATTGCTAAGGCGCGACGTCCTCGCACGTTCGTAGTCGGATCGTCAAAGTCGACTTCCACCAAAGCGATATCCATCATCTCATTGAAAGACAGGACACCTTTGCCTCTATCAGTTTTCCATGGGGTGGTGCCTGGTAAGTCGGCATATCAAGTGGGTAAGATAAACCTGGAGGTGGCCTTTGGTGATGACCAGGATTCTAGAGCTGAAACATTGACCTTTCAGGTGGTCAAGATCAAAAGCCCGTATCACGCTTCGTTCGGGCGGACGGCTTATGCCAAATTCATGGCACGACCTTGTTATATTTATTTACAGCTTAAAATGTCAGGTCATAAAGGCACCATAACGGTGCATGGTGATAGAAAGATCGCTCTGGATTGTGAAGAAGGTGATGCTGTGTATGCTGAGTCGGCTTGTGCCACCGAGGAGTTAAAGTTTTATAAAGATAATGTTGACCCGGAGGATATGACACCTTTGAAGAAGCCAACTACAGAGAATGACCCCATGTTGAAGTTTAAGTCGGCAGATGATACTAAGTTGGTTGATTTTGTTCCTGGCGACTCATCCAAGCAGTTCAGCATTAGTCTTAATATGGATCCGAAATAGGAAAGCGCGTACATCAAGTTCATCCGTGAGAATCGGGACATTTTTGCATGGAAGCCTTCTGACATGCCAGGTGTACCGAGGGAACTCGCTGAGCACACTCTTAATGTTGATCCAAAGTTTAAGTCGGTCAAGCAATTCCTTCATCGTTTCAATGAAGAGAGGCGCAAGGCTATTGGTGAAGAGGTGGCCCGGCTCTTGGCTGCTGGATTCATCATTGAAGTTTTTCATCCTGAGTGGTTAGCTAACCCTATGCTGGTGCTTAAGAAAAATGGCACTTGGCGCATGTGCGTGGACTATACAGATCTTAATAAATCTTGTCCGGCTGACCCTTTTGCTCTCCCTCGTATTGATCAGATCATTGATGCTACGGCGGGTTGTGAATGTTTGAGTTTTCTGGATGCTTATTCTAGTTATCACCAGATCAAGATGGCAGTTAAGGACCAGGAGAAGACAACTTTCAGCACTCCCTTTGGAGCCTTCTGTTAGGTGTCTATGGCCTTTGGGCTCAAGAGTGCCCAGGCGACAGCGGTGCATTCAGAATTGCCTCCATGACCAGATTGGAGGCAATGTTCATGCCTATGTGGATGATATTGTTGTGAAATCCAGGAAGAAGGAGACTTTGATAGAAGATTTGAAGGAGACCTTTGACAATCTCCGGGTATATAAAATGATGCTTAACCCAACCAAGTGTGTCTTTGGCGTACCAGCAGGCAAGCTATTGGGTTTCTTGGTCTCAATAGAGGCATTGAGGCTAACCCGGAGAAGATCAAGGCTATCACTTATTTGGCTAAGCCGGCATGTATCAATGATGTCCAGCGTTTGGCGGGTCATATAGCAGCTTTGAGCCGGTTTATAAGCCGTCTGGGAGAAGAGGATATTCCTCTTTATCAGATGATGAAGAAGACAGATCATTTTGACTGGAGTGATGCTGCTAATGAGGCGTTTGAGGCGCTTAAGAGATGGCTGGCTGAACCGCCGGTTCTTGCGGCTCCTATTGAGAAGGAGCCCTTGCTTTTATATGTGGCTGCAAACAACAGAGCTGTCAGTGTGGCAGTTGTGGTGGAAAGAAAAGAGTCAGGCAAGGAACATCCGGTTCAAAGGCCGGTTTATTATGTCAGTGAGGTGCTCATTGAGTCTAAGCAGAGATACCCACATTGGCAGAAGTTGGTTTATGGTGTGTTCATGGCTAGCCATAAGTTGAAACAATATTTCCTTTGTCATCCTAGCATTGTGGTTAGTCCTGCTCCTTTGGGGGATATTATTCAAAACAGGGAAGCCACAGGTCTGGTAGCCAAGTGGGCTATTGAACTTGGACCTCGTGGTTTGAAGTATATGCCTAGGATGGCTATCATGTCTCAAGCACTTGTGGATTTCATCAATGACTGGACAGAGCTGCAGATGCCTGAGGAAAACTGGATAGCACGTATTGGACTATCACTCGAGGGCTGGAGTTATTTTGACTTCCCCATGAGGTGATAATTTTTGTTATGTTTTGAGGTTAATGTTCCCTTGTTCTAATAATGCATCTGAGTATGAAGCCTTGCTCCATGGTCTTTGGATGGATAAAGAGATGAATCTAAGCCGGGTGAGGTGTTTTGGCGACTTAGACTTAGTCGCTCAGCAAGTTTCAGGAACTTGGGATTCTAAGGATCCACTCATGGCGGCTTATCACCGAGAGGTTGATGCAATTGCTGGTCATTTTAAGGGTTATGAGGTGGAGCATGTTGATCGCAGGAAAAATGAGGTTGCTGATGCTTTAAGCCGGCTGGGGTCTCAGCGTAAGCTGGTGCCCCCTAATGTTTTCCTTGATATTTTGCATAATCCGTCAGTTAAATTGCCTACGGAGGAGGATCTTGCAATTCCTGACTCGGAGGCACAGTTGGTAGCGGCTCCTCATGTTATTCCTCATTGGACTATTCCATATTTGGCTTATATGACCCGGGGTGAATTACATGATGATGAAACCTTGGCCAGGCAAATAACCCGGAGGTCTAAGTCAATGACTATTGTCAATGGTGAGCTACATCTATGTAGTGTTACAGGGGTGTTTCAACGATGCATCTCTCCTGGGGAGGGCCGTGAAATTTTAAGGGAGATTCATGAAGGAGATTGCGGCCATCATGCCGACTCTAAATCCCTCGTTGCTAAAGCTTTTCGTCATGGATTTTATTGGTTGACGGCTCATGCTGATGCAGAAGATTTGGTCAGTAAATGTGATGGTTATCAGAAGTTTTCAAGACAAGCTCATGTGTCGGCTCAAGAATTGAGGATGATTCCAATTATTTGGCCATTTGCAGTCTGGGGGCTGGATATGGTTGGGCCTTTTAAAAGGTCCAAGGACAAAAAGACTCACCTCCTGGTGGCTGTTGACAAGTTTACAAAGTGGGTTGAAGCTGAGCCTATTAGCAAATGTGACGCATCAACAGCGGTCCAATTCATTAAAAAGGTGATCTTTCGTTTTGGATACCCCCATAGCATCATTACTGATAATAGTACTAATCTGTCTAAGAGTGCAATGAAAGAATTCTGTCAACAAGAGCATATTCGTCTTGATGTGTCATATGTGGCTCACCCCCAGTCTAATGGTCAAGCTGAGAGAGCCAATCAAGAAATCTTGAGAGGTATCAAGCCCCGGCTAATGGTCCCTTTGCAAAGGACGTTGGGTTGTTGGGTGGCAGAGTTGCCCACAGTGCTATGGAGTATCAATACTACCCCCAACAGATCTACGGGTTACACGCCTTTCCTTATGGTTTATAGTGTAGAGGCAGTTCTCCCTAGTGACATCCGTCACGACTCACCCCATGTGGTGGCTTATGTTGAAGCTGATTATGAGAAAGCACATGAGGATGCTCTTGACGTTTTGGATGAGCGTGACCTTGCGGTGGCTCGTTCGGCAATTTACTAGCAAGGTCTGTGTCGTTATCACAGTCGCCGGGTTAAAACCAGGACCTTTCAAGAAGGAGATTTGGTGTTGTAGCTCATCCAGGATCAAACTGATATGCATAAGCTATCCCCACCTTGGGAAGGGCCCTTTGTGGTCAGCAAAAATGTGAACAACGGGTCATACTACCTTATAGATGTTCGAAACCACAAGGACTCACGCAAATCGGAGGAGGAGACCCGTCGGCCATGGAATATTGCTCATCTTCGGCCTTATTACACCTGAGCCATCGGCTCTTGTGATGTACATACTTTTACCAATGTATATATTATGATTAGTATAATAAAGTCGGCATCCCTGATGATTCAGGGCCTTTGTCATTTCATTTCTAAGAATCTGAGTCTTTATTGTCAATTCATAAGATCACTTGGGGGCTTCTTGTTCAAATGAACATAACTATGACTACCCTCCTGATCCGGCTTGTACGCCTTGATTGCAAATTACTTGGGGGCTTCCTGCTCATTGAGCATAGCTATGACTACCCTACTGATCCAGCTTGTACGCCTTGATCGAAATATTACTTGGGGGCTCCTTGTTAACTGAATAGAGTTTTGTTGTCCCTTGTAATAGGCTTGGATGCCAGGTGTATTCACCAAAACATCTGGGTTAACCTTCCTATGTATGATTGACACTCCGACCAGGTAATCCCGGAATGACTCGCCGTACTCTTGACAGACAATCTTATAAAGACCCTAAACTTGTCAAAGTTAAAACAACGATTGGTCATGTGAGGCCCGGCTTACAGGTTGAATTAAGGAATAATTCAGTGGTTGTGCGGCCCTTGAATAGAACTTGATATTGAGGATTGGTAGCCTTTGAATGCCTTGTTTTTCTGGTTTATATTGACTTTGAATCTTTTTTGCAATTTCTGTTTGTACCATATTGATATATGGTTGAAAATTGATTAGGGCCATGTTGCCTTGATCTTTATAATATCTGGTGTTTTGCTAACCTGGCCTGGCTTTGGACATTAAGTCCCTAGTGTGTGATGATTATATGCTTGGAGTTCTGTGCTCTTAAGTTTTGGGGATGTTACCCTTTGCTGCTTATGGTGTTGTAAGCCAGCGGGATGAGTAAACTACACACGATGCTGCGCTCTGAGTTTTGGGATGTTACCCTTATTACATTGGGCGTTGTAAGCCGGCAATATGCATAAGTACCACAGGTATGATATTTACTTTGTTATGATTATATGCAGTTTTGATAAACCGGCCCTGGTTATGGACGATACGGTCACCAGTGGACTTTATATGGGGCATTGTGACCCGCCTTGGGGTAACTGCTAGGGCACATGTTGTCTGCTTATGTGCAGGAAATATGATGACTATGGTCTGCATAATTTGATGATATTATAAAGCATAAGTGCCAGATCTTCAAACATCAGATCGGTGGTTCAAAAGTGATATGCAAATCAACATGCACGATGGCATGGCAGATCATTGTTTTCAAACTAACCTATTACAAGGCATCGGATGGCCCAGAAGAATAAGTGTTTTGAGGCACAAAGTATCCCAGGTGGCAAATGATTAGCCGGCCCTTGGATTAATGGTCTTGACCTTGGCGGGTAGGATTCTGGTTCATCTTGCACCGGTTCATCTCCTTCTTCTTCACCCGTTGGCTGGAAGTCAGAGGTGGCCCAATTGATCCTAGTCAAAGCTTTGAACACAGCTTCGTCATAAATAAGTGTGGACGGGTCAATATCAGGGGCAAAGATGTGCTTACGAATTGGCGGAATAAGGACCTGGGCTTCAAGAATCAGCGCTTTCACCTTTTTGTTGTCAGCATCATAAACCGCCTGGTAATGAGATAGGTCTGTGTCTTCAGCGAGTTTGCTTGCTAATGGGTGCATTTCCCTTGCTATTTTTGCAAAGTCATCAGCACTGAAGAGAGACCCGTCCTCTTTTACGCTTGGGCAGCCATTGGCCGAATCTTCTGGATCAAGATCTGCTTGCCATGCCTTTGCCCGGGTTAATGCAGTGATGGCACCGGCTCTAGCAACTGATCGCTTCATATCCTCAACTCTTTTGGGCAGCACAAACAGCTTTTCCAGCGTGTCTTTGATGAGGGTTGATGGTTGTTTTTTATGAGAGGTAGCAGAAATACCTCTTTGTGCACCAGTGTACAATTGCTCTATAAGAGTATAGGCGGCTTTCAGCTTCATGCGCATGTCTGAGCCAAGATGGGTGATTCTGGAGCCTGCATTACCAAATAAATTGATGAGCCAGATGAATGATTATTCAACTGCATTTATGGTGTGACAGGTTGAGATAATGTTACATACCAAAGACGGTGGCTGTCATGGTATTAATTTGATGCTTTAAGCCAGAAATCTCTTTAGCCACCGGCTTAAGGGTCGCCTCTGCTTCTCCTGATCTTTTTAACAAAGTTGTTTTCTTAGTTTCCCAGCTTGTCCTGTCAGTCTTGAAGTCCTTTTTCAACTTCTCCATCTCTTCCAAGGCGGTTGTCAATTCTGATTTGGCCTTGGATGTTTCAGTTTGTTGAGACTTGATATTTTCTTGAAGGTCGGTGACTTGGGAGTCTTTTGCATTGAGTTCAGCCTGCAGTATGCAAACGACAGGCGCTATTACAATCATTTTGTTTAAAGTCCCAAGCACAATACAAGTATTTCACTTGGCACTTGGGGGCTAATGCTCATTGCTCTTTTTGACGGCAATTCTATGATGACACGGCTACACTATTATGACTATAGCCGACTCATGGGGGCTACATACTTGGATTTTATTGACAGTTATGGTGATAAGACCCAACTTATCCATGTTGATTAAGCCGGACCTTGGGGGCTACAAATGCAACATTGCTCACTACTATTTGAAGTTTCGGCTTTTCTTGACAGCTTAAGCCGGCCCTTGGGGGCTACTTGTTTTGATCTACATATCTATAAGGTTATCTAAAGTCTATAGTACATTCAATTTTATCATATCCAGTAGACTTGGTGGCTGATAGAAGTACACGTATATGAAGAAGGTTGTAATTTTACCTCAAAACGTTCCTTCATTAGATTCACTAAGCCGGCTTCAAAATTGTGGCTTGTGTGCAGACGGTTCAAATACCCAGAGTGTATTTCTTGAGCGCTATATTGGGCATAGCTCTCTAAGTTCACCGACCATTTGACTTTGTCAGCAACGGATAATTCTTGTTTAGTAATGTGCTTTGACAAGACAGTGGGGTTGCCCGGTGCCGTGTAACCAAGCCCAATAATGACAACATCGTCAGCCTTTGCTTCAGTAGGCTTGATGGTACTTGGCGGCTTGGTAGTGGCCTGGTCAACATCCATATGATCCATGGTGACGTTGTGCTCTTCTAGTGGCGGCTCATCAAATGTGGCCTCAGTAGCTTGGAGGGAAGTTTCTGTTGACTGCTTCTTCGGTTCATTAAGGTTTCTAGTTGTTTTGGTCACCTTCAACTTTTTGCTGGGCTTTGTCATAGCTCTGAAAATGAAGCACAAGACGAGGTTAACACAACAATTGAGTACATGATTGAAAGCAGAGATTTAACATTGTTACCCAGGCACAGTCTTGAAGACTGGGATGTGAGTCCCGGTTGAGTCACCAGAGGAGGAATGAGATGTTCTCTGGTAATTTGAGTTGGAAGGATTAAGAGGTTGTCGAAAAAGACCTGCCTTAGGGTAAGCTAAGTCGGAAATTGGTGAAATCTCTCGACGATGCTTGCGAGGAGCTCGTGTGTTCGGTAAGCGGGAGGAAAGGATCCCGCCTTTGCTATTCCGGGCTGTGTGGCAAGCTTCATGTTGCTGCTTCTTCAAAATAAAGTTGGGATCCGAATAAGCTAAAGGATGAGAAAATCTTACTTTTCGGCTTGCTTGTCAAGTTTTCTGTTTGGCAGAGGTTCTGAGTCAGAGGAAAGAACAATTGCCTCTTCATCATCTGCACGGCTGGCCTCCGCGTCATCCGTATAATGGTCATTGTCAATGAGATATATAAAAAATGAGCCAAGAGAGTCAAGTTCTACCTCCGACTCATCATCATCATCGTCGTCCAAGTTAAATAACTTTGAGAGGTTGTTCTTCTTTTTGGCAGGCTTCTTAGGAGCCGTGTTCTTTGTCCGGGTCTTCTTGGTCGGCTTGTCCTGCAGCTTCTTCTTACAAAAAGAAGAATCGGCCTGTGTAAGTCAGACGATTATAAGAGGACCATTTTAATGAAAGTATAATTCAACTGGAAATTGTGTACAGAGCTTACAGCTAGCAGCTTGTTGAGAGTGTAGAAGGGATTAAGCCCGGCTTTGCTGCAATCTGCCAAGCTCTCATTCAATAGAGTCTTGGTCATATTGTTGATATCTTCATCAGTCAACTGAATCTGGCAGTGGCGTTGTGGATCTTTTAAATCACCGGTGTACTCGCACATTAAGCCGGGGCGGCGGCTTGTGGACAGAATTCTCCAGGCGACCTAGCACCAAAAAAGGTCGATGCTGGTTAAGCCATTAGCCATGAAGGCTCTAATTTTTTGAAAAAATGGGTGCATATTTGCCCCGTTCCTTTATGCTGATCTGGTCTGGGAGTGGGTGTTGGTTGTTAAGACGGTGTTCACGGTAACCCGGCAGGGGGATTTCACCCTCTGGAGATGTGCCTTGGTAGTAAAACCAAGTCTGGTTCCAGTCCTTAGGATGACTGGGCAGCTTGACGGCTAGGAAGGTGGCTTCTTTCCTCCTCTGAATTGAAATTCCACCTAACTCCAGACTGAGCCCGTCTGTGATTCAGTCCGCCGGTTCAAGTAATAGAATTCCCTGAACAATTCAATAGTGGGCTCTTGTTGAAGGTAAACCTCGCAAAGAACTTGGAGGTTGCAGATGTTGGAAACAGAATTGGGCCCAATATCTTGAGGATGGAGCTGAAAAAAGTGTAGCACATCGCGGAAGAATTTTGAATCGGGCGGGGTGAACCCTTGGGCCATATGATCAGTAAAAACAATTACTTCACCCTCCTTGGGCTTAGGAGGATTTACAGTGCCTGGGACCCTCCAGTGGATGACATCTTTTTTGGCTAAGACACCTCTCTGCACAAAGTCGTTTAGTTCCACTTCGGTGACCCGGGAAGCTACCCAGTTGCATGAAGTGAT